>NC_083575.1:28272881-28572881 GCF_027579695.1 Neoarius graeffei | reverse complement strand
TTCAAGCAAGTGAAGTGCTTTATAAAATCAAGCATATAGATTTGTGACTTGTGTTCATCAGGAAGCTACATCAGCAGCAGGATATTTGCTTTTTCTACATTACTGATCATGAGACCACCCTCAGCACAAACGTTCTTTATAGAGATTCTAAAACCTCCTAAAAGTCAGAAATCCTAAACCTTGACTGGGGTTTGAAACAGAGCACATGGTTCTTAAATCCATGGTATCTGTATATGTAAGAGGTGGCTGTCTCTTGACCGGAGCGTGCTTACTGTATGTGTCAGAGAATGTAACGTTAAGCTGAAAAGCCAAACTGAAACCCCCCCCAAAAAAAAAAAAAAAAACAACCCACACTGTGTCTGTGTGTTTGTTTCACAGTGATGGCAGAGCGGTGATAAGGAGGAGGAGAGTGAAGAGGTGGCTGTCTCTTGACCGGAGTATGTGTGCATGTGTGTGTCAGAGAACATAACGTTAAGCTGAAAAACCAAACTGAAAATTAAAAAAAAGACTGTGTCCATCATCGTTACCTGCCTGTCTGCACTTCAGTGTTCCACCCACCCTCAGGGACATACTACCCTGACCTTGCCCTTTATGTGCCGAGATGTCTGCAAATTCTCTGCATCTCTTCATAATATGGTGTACTATACATAGTTTACACATGACGTCACAGAGTCGGGGATTCCCTAGTGGCGGCCATCTTGTGGGTCAAGCTTACTGTACGGGTCATTGAGCACACATTGTAACGCGCGAGTACAAAGTCTTCAAAAGAACCCAAGCAGGCTATTTAAAGCTAGCAAATGGTGCATACCTGTTGTATTCACGGCTGTTGTAATAGGTCAGATGATGACGTCAAGCGGAGCTTTTATGGAATTCCCACTGTACGGGAGCACGAAGGCGAGCAAACAAAGAAACTCAGCATACAAAGGAGAAATCTATGGCTTGCGAGAATCAGCCGCAAGGATTATCAGCCTTCCAAACACAGCAAAATCTGCTCCGATCATTTTATAAGTGGTAAGTTGTTTAAATAAACAATCAATTGTGTTTAAGTTTGTTTTTTTTTGGAAACCAAAACATCGTGTAAACAATCTCTGGAGAATGCCAAACTGGAACCGCTGAGTGTACGTTTACATTGTAATGTACACTTAATATCACTCGTTTGTCACGTTTCTATTTGACACTTGTCACTTCACTCACGCAAGGGTCATTTTTGAAAAACATTTTAGGTCTATTCTGTATGCAGGGATGCAAACAGCGCGCCTTTTGGCGGATGCCGCCTTTTTCACGGCTGAATTGCGCAGATCCGATTTGGGGGGGGGGGGGGGGGCGTTGGAGTGTCTGATTATAATTTCAAAGTAAATTCTGTATTAAAATTACTAAATAAGCAAATCCGTTACAGTCCATGAAACATAGGAAGTATAAGGATGAGGAAAAAACAGTGAATCGGAAAGCTGCGCACATTTGCGCAGCTTTGCGCAAATGTGCACAGCTTTCTGATTTACTGTTAATTTTACTTAATGTAAAATTTGTCTTAAATCAACTCGATATTATACACACACACACACACACACACACATATATATATATATATATTTATATGCAGTGTTGAGAGCTCTAAAATTCCAATGTTTACATACCTTGGCTGTAATTAGGACACGACAGTCACTTGTTTTTATATGGTGGACTTCACGGACCCAGCCACAGACAAAATAATTGTATGACTCCAGCGACTTGTATGCTTTGAGGTCATCAAGCGTGTAGGCACTTTTACTATTCACGAAATAGTTCACAATATCAGGGTACGATATGGATGGCAGCCCTGCATAGTCACTTGAAAATGCATCTTTGTCCACTTCGTAGGGGTCAATTCCCCCAATCAAGGCCAGTTTGGCTGCATACCATTGTCATGAGATGTCGTCCAATGTATCTATATACTTCCATTTGCTTGATTTTGCTGACATTGATCTTTATTTTAGAAAACTGACTATATAACTTCATAAATTCGTCAGAGATAACGTAGCCGGTAATGGCGATGGTCCGTTTTGTTTGCCCCACAAGATGGCGGCTGGAGGGCGTTCCCCGGAATGCAGTGACGTCAGTGAAAACTATGTATAGATTTTGCAGAGGTGGACAGTAACGAAGTACATTTACTTGAGTACTGTACTTAAGTACACTTTTTGAGCATTTGTACTTTACTTGAGTATTATTTTTTTTGGAAACTTATGACTAACTTCACTACATTTGAAAGAAAAATATTGTACTTTTTACTCCACCACATTTCTATCAAGGTCCTCATAACTCATTACTATGAAATGGCTTTGAAAGTGGATGTTTTTTCTTTTCTAAAACATGCTTTTTTTTTTTTTTTGCAGGTGACACTGAGACAACCTAGCAGTAATCACTAGGGTCACATCCATAGACTGGATAAAATCAAGATCAATGATTTCTCTGCAGCACGATTTAACACGATCAATTGATGACAGAATGGAAGGAGGCGGTTCTTCTGGGAAATGCATGCACCCATGACTACAGCAAGAACCAACTTTTTATTCCTTTCAGAAAACTGAAGAGTTGTTTCATTTTAAACGTTTGCTTTGTTTGCCTAAAACGGAGCACATCACAGCCTTACAAAAACTTGCTGTCTGACCTGCAGAAAAGCTTGCAGTCAAGTTTTATGTGCTTTTAGAGCTAGCGATAACGTTGCAATAGCTATGCAGTCTGGTTAGTCAAATTATTTTCTATGGATTTGCCCGCCAAGTTGCCATAGCCTTGTCCACAGTTAACGATAACACATAGCTAGTTAACTTGTCAACTGCAGTCCTAAAGTCAGCAAGTTAACTGCAGTCCCCAGCCACAAAAGCACCACTGCAAGAGTCCAGAGCATCCTCCAGGTGCGACCCCCAACTGTCCACATGGGGCCGCCCTCCACAGGAGCGATGTAATGAGACTCCAACCAGACACAGGGCACCAGGATGGATCAGGCAGGTCCGAGGAGCAGAAGAGGTCAGCATCTCGATCCCAGGACCGACATGTAACTCAGAGGGACAGATTGGGGGGGGGGCAGGTTGTTAGGTATTCCCCAATGTCACCTGAATAAGTAGGAACAGTATACATATTGCACTGAGTACAAGCAGGGACTCCGGCAACTAACTATGACAGCATGAATAAAAGGGGAGAGCCAGAAGGTAACACAGGCATGAGGGAGCCCCGGGACATAAAGCAGCCGGCCACTACACCGTCAACAAACTCGAGTGAGCAAGCAAGTGGGGACTGACAGCATCCATACATCCCAGTTTACCAAAACACACTATGTCTGAGGACCCTCCAGATCTACACCTTTACCTCATAAACACCATTAACAAAAGGCTTGACTAAACAGATATGTTTTCAGCCTAGACTTAAACACAGACTGTGTCTGATTCCCGAACACTACTTGGAAGGCTGTTCCATAACTGTGGGGCTTTGTAAGAAAAGGCTCTGCCCCCTGATGTAGCCTTCAATATACGAGGTACCAGCAGATAGCCTGCACCTTTTGATCTAAGTAGGCGTGTTGGGTCATAGAGGAGCAGAAGTTCACTCAGGTACTGTGATGTGAGATCATTCAGTGCTTTAAAAGGTCAATAGTAGTACTTTATAATCAATATAAAATTTGATTGGGAGCCAATGCAGTGTGGATATGACGGGGGTGATTGTGGTCATATTTTCTAGTTCTAGTAAGGACTCTTGCTGCTGCATTTTGAACTAACTGGAGCTTGTTTATGCATTTATTGGAACATCCAGACAGTAAGGCATTACAATAATCCAACCTGGAGGTAACGAAAGCATGAACTAGTTTTTCCGCGTCATGTAGTGACATTAAATTTCTTATCTTAGCAATATTTCTGGGATGAAAGAAAGCTAGCCGAGTAATGTTATCAATGTGAGTTTTGAATGAAAGACTGGGGTCAATAATCACTTTGAGGTCTTTTACTGCTGTACGGGAAGAAACAGAAAGGCCATCCAGAGTTACTGTGTAATCAGAAAACTTACTTCTAGCTACATGTGATCCTAGTACAAGTACTTCAGTCTTGTCAGAGTTAAGCAGAAGGAAATTAATAAGCATCCAGTGTCTAATGTCCTTTACACATTCTTCAATTCTATTAAGCTGGTGTTTCTCATCTGGTTTTGCAGAAACATACATCTGTGTGTCATCAGCATAACAGTGGAAACTAATACAATGTTTACGAATAATATCACCCAGAGGTAACATGTATAAGGAAAAAAAAAGCAGTGGACCCAAGACAGAACCTTGTGGAACACCAAAAACTTTACCTCAGTACGTCTAGAAATATCACCATTTATATCAACATACTGATAGCAATCAGTTAAATAAGACCTGAGCCAGGAGAGGGCTGTTCCCTTAACTCCCACAACATTTTCTAGTCTATCCAGAAGAATGGAATGATCAATGGTATCAAATGCTGCACTAAGGTCAAGCAACACACAAGCAGCGAGACACAGCCCTGATCAGACGCCAACAGTAGGTCGTTTACTACTTTAACCAGAGCTGTCTCTGTGCTATGATGAGGTCTAAATCCTGACTGATACATTTCATGGATATTATTCCTATGTAAATATGAGCATAACTGCTGTGCCACAGCTTTTTAAGGATCTTGGAGATAAAGGGGAGGTTTGATATTGGCTGATAATTGGACAGCTGACAGGGATCAAGGTCAGGTTTTTTTAATCAGGGGTTTGATAACTGCTAGTTTAAAGGATTTGGGTATATAGCCAATCGTAAGAGAAGAATTTATTATTTTTAGAAGTGGTTCAATTACTTCAGGTATTATCGGTTTGAATAGATGTGTAGGTAAGGGATCTACTACACAAGTCGAGGCTTTTGATGCCGAGATTAATGAAAGTAATTCAGTTTCTTTTAGGGGAGTAAAACATTCTAATTGATGATCTGATACAGTTATATTGTTAACTACAGGGTCACTTACATTGTCTGACCTTAAATTAGTTGTTTGAATTTTTGCCGGATATTCTCAATTTTGTTATTAAAAACATTCATGAAATCGTTGCTACTACAGGTATGCAGGTGTCTATAGTGGACTTATTCCTGGTTAATTTTGCTACAGTATTAAATAAGAATCTAGGATTATTTTTATCATCTTCTATTAGGGAGGAGAGATATGTTGATCTAGCAGCACTAAGAGCTTTTCTATACTTCAGGAAGCTCTCCTTCCACGCTAATTTGAACACTACCAAATTTGTTTGATGCCATTTACGTTCCAATTTTCAAGTGGTCTGTTTTAATGTGCGAATGTCATTATACCAGGGTGCTAATTTTTTGTCTCTGACCATTTTCCTTTTAAGAGGCGCGACATTATCTAAGGTATGGCGGAACGTCGACTCTAAGCATTCAGTTGCCTGATCAAGTTCTGCAGGGGCTGACAGTGACCCAATCAAAGTTGATAACTCTGCGAGATCATTTATAAAGCTCTGTGCAGTAGTTGACGTGAATGTACGTTTAATACAGTAGCGTGGTGAGGTGCATATATTATTACTCAGACATGGTTTGAATGAGATGAGATAATGAGCTGAGATAACTTCAGACTGTGGAAGTATGACTATTTTCTACGTTTAACCCGAATGTTAGTATTAGATCGAGGGTGTGACCACAATTATGGGTCGGTCCTATGACATTCTGATTAACCCTTACTGAATCTAAAATGGACACAAACACTTTTCAAAGGGTCTTCTGGGTTATCGAAGTGAATATTAAAATGTCCGACAACTAAAGCTTTGTCTAAAGCCTCGGTCACAACCGGCCGTACGTGCTCCTACAGCCGGTCTACGTGCAAGAAACGCACGGAGGGCGCGCGTGTGACGTGCTGATTTTCGAGCCGTAGACTGGCCGCAGAGGTTCTTTGTCATGTCAAACAAACTCTACGGGCGCTTACGTTTTTTTCAGGTTGCAAGACAAACTTACGGCCAACGCGCGTCTTTCTCCATGAACAAAAAAAAAAAAGCAGCGATTTGGGAAACGCCAAAAATCGCACGGCCAAAAAATCGTACGTCCGGTTGTGACCTAGGCTTAAGGAAATAACCAGATCTGAGATAAAATCTGCAAATTCAGAAAGAAACTCAGAATATGGCTCAGGGGGCCTGTAAATAATAAGTAATGGAATTAACTGGGTAGACTTATTTTTCAAGGCTACATACATTATATTCGTATGAAGAACTTCAAATGTATTAAATTTATAACCAGGTTTTTGTGCTACACCAAGAATCCTTATAAATAACCACAGCGCCTCCTCCTCTGCCAGTTAGACGAGGCTGGTGTATATAACTGTATCCAGGAGGACTAACTTCATTTAATGCTATAGATTAATTTGGCTTCATCCATGTTTCAGTGAAACAAAGTACATTAAACTCCTGATCAGTAATAAGTTCATTAACCATTATCACTGTAGGTACAGTCCGCCATTTTGTGTCTAAGAACTACAACTCCCAGCCAACTTCCGCGTGACCTACGTCACGCCTGGGCGGGATCATCTACGTCAGTCCGCCATGAGCGCATAAGTCCAGGCGGAAGCTCCCAGCTCTTTGTCTCTCGCGTCCGGATTCCAAGGAATCTAGACGCATAAAAAGATGCTCTCAAACCCGAAAACACCTCTTTCTTGCAAGATCCATCGTTCAGCGCGATTTCTTACCCTTGGCCAAGGTAAACTCTAGAGTCGCGCGATCTTTAAACTCAACCTGAGTTACAACCGGTTTATTCATATTAGACGTGACGTCACGACTGCAGCCCAGGCAGTTAAAAGTTAAGAAGCGATTGAAACCTTTTTAACTCAAAAGCGCTGTGCATATTATTCTGATCAGAGACTTTCCTCATCACGAGCCACGACGCATCGGATCAAGAGAAGTTCTCTGTCCACGGAATCGACTCACGTGCTCCATAACGGCGAGACTCATTAGTTTTAGAACATCTCCCTAATCTTGCATATAAGCGAGATACTGGAAGTAAGACGGTCAACATTTTGGGCATAAATAAATTTAGTCTTAGGAATTTGCTTTTATTGAAATAGTGTGAATTTAAACCCAGGTTTATTGTTACACTGTTAAAACACGCAGCGTGTTGATTTATTTTGTTTAATCTCAATTGTTTTAATAGATAGGCTGTGCATGCTTTTCTTTACTACTAACATATTTAGTTCTCTTATTATACATCTTGATCTCATCAAGATTTCAGTGGATTCAGTACTGTACAAGTTGGTGAAATTAGCCTATGGTTAATTTCTTTGGCTCATTAGCGTCCAAAGCTAATTCCTTTGTTTCATTAGCCTCAGTAGGCCTCACCAGGCCTAACCAACACACACTCACAAACATACCCTAGTTAGCCACACGGCTAATTCCTTTGTCTTAGCTTAGCCACAAAGCTAATCTAGGCCTACCACGTGCTCAGCAGGCCATCAGGCCTGATAAACCACACCTCAGCTAGAAATCCACATCCTAGCTTTTTGTTCAGGCCACGTGGCCACTCAAACACACCCTAGTTAGCTACGGCTAATTCCTTTGTCTTTAGCAACACGTGCTCAGTAGGCCTCACCAGGCTTAACAAACACACTTTAGCTAGGCCATAGGGCCTTTAACAAGCACACATTAGCAACAAGCTAGACCTAACACACCTTTCTTTAACTCCACGAGGTGGTCCTTGGGCCTTAATTCCTCCCCCACAAACACGTGGAGTTAGCCACAAGAGCCAACCCTCTCAAGAGCAACACCCAAGGTCTCTCTCTCTCTGTCTCTCTCTCTCACACACACACACACACACACACGCTCTTACACACATATATGACCATCATATTTGAATATCTGCTGACATTATTCATTTTATTTTTATCTTTGTTATAATAAATTCATTTATCAAAGCTGTGTGTATTCATCTTGTTGGTGTACAAATATTTTCGAAGTCCCCAATCTCTCAAAGAATTCAAAAAGGTGCAGATGATTTATGTAATATGGTAAGTGATCAATAATAACTTGGAATATACCATAATTTAGCTGTTTGGTAATTTTATTATTAAGCACTAGAATTAATGGTATGATTCACTGAATAATTCACTTGAATGATTCAGTTCAAACGATTCAATGAGACTGATTCTATGGTATGATTCAATTCAAATGAGTCAAATTAAACGATTCAATGGGATTGATTCATTTTAATTATTAACCTTCAAATTTAATGAGACTGATCACTTAATATTAATAGTAACTGATTGTACCTACAGCACTTTAGATGCAAGAGATCTAATATTTAATAGCCCCACCTTTAGATCAAAGATGCTGGCAGCAGCTGTACAGTCAGTATGATCTAATTTTATATTGATTCGGTTACTGGAACGAACTCTCTGAATATTTCTACCTTTTTGTTTAGCACGGGGAACAGACAGTCTCGATGTAGTGGACCCTGCAGTGTTTCCCACAGACCAGGTAGCAATTTGTGGTGCTCCACTGTGCTGATGAGGGAATCGTGCGCGGTGGTGTCGTGGCGGTCGGTGGAGTCGGTCATTGGGGTGTATGCAAAATGTTTACAGCGGGCGGTGTTCAAACACAGTATTTTTCTTCAGAGTCACCTGCTGGGACTATTTTAAAGCTACAAGAAGCATTTGAGATTATTCAGTTCAATCTAAATTCTTTTAAGTTCTTTAAGAGAAGACAGCTAAAACAATTTTTCCCAGAACCCTGCCTGGTTTCATTCCTCAACCCAACTTTACATTACAGGGCAGGCCATTAGTTTGCTGGGCTTGATGTTGGTGGAAAACCTGTCTTTTAAATTTATGAAAATTACTCACCAAAATTGAAGTTAAAGTTTAGTTTTTACTAGAGATGCACCGATTGCAATTTTTTTGGGCCGATTCCGATTTTCCATGGAGTGTGACCTGCCTATACCGATTTTGGCCGATTCCAATTTCATTTTTTCAAACCACTTCACAGCACACACAGACTATTTTCTTTTTATCTTTTCTTTAATAGAACATTCTGCCAGATTTTCAGTAATAAATTTTCAACACCTCAAAGGTTGAAAACAAACAAAAAGACATTGTTCTTTGTAAAATCTTTCTTTATGTTTGGTATTAACATATTAATTCCTGAAATAGGAAATTCACACAAACATTTTTTCTTTTCCCATCCAGTATCTGGCACAAAAACAACTTCCCCCTCATATATTATTTGCCTACTGCTATGGAACACACTTTCATAAGCCTATTTAGATCTGAAAACTTATGCCTTATAGAACAACCCATTTCTTCATTCAGTATCAAAATACAAAAATAATTTCCAGTCATACTTATACCATAGCCATTCGATCATCTTTGTCAAATGTGTATTTGTAGAGTAATTTCCAATGGAATCAAGTGCAACCAAGGTTGTAAAACAAACAAAAAGACATTTTTTTTTCTTTCTCTCTTTGTACAAATCTAACTAGATGTTTGGTAATAGGCTAATATTAATTCCTGTAATGGGAAATTCACACAACCACAAACGTTTTCTTCTTTTCACATCCAATATCTGGTACAAAAATAAATTCACTATATTTGGATATCCAAATATAGTGAATTTTTTTTTGTTAACGGCGCGCGCGCCGGAGCTCGTTAGGCGCGCAGGACTGACACTGTTCTGCGCAAGCGCAACACAATCGCACTAGAAAGCATGTTCAAGCTGCCAGTGTAGCTGCAGTCTTTTTAGTTGCGAATTACGAGTATTTCCACTTTCATCCCTATGTGATACACAAGTTTTGATCGGCAGAAAATCGGCATATTTTAATTTTGACTGGCCGGTCGCCGGTCATGGCCGATCACGTGAAAATCGGCCGATTCCGATCAGCAGCCGGTCAATCGGTGCATCACTGGTTTTTACCTTAGTTTTTTGCCTTTTTGGTGGCAATCTTTCAATCATTCTTTAGTTGACATTCAAGGAATAAATTGCAAAAAAACAAGCTGGAGGTTTTTATTTTAAATATTGAACTCAACACTTACTCCAACCAATACTAAAATGAAATAAACAGCATAATGTAACAAAATAATAATAAAATATCATAATTAGATGTAAGAAACCACTTAAAGTAACACCAAGGCAACTAACAATAATAAAAAAGCATTACCCTAATTGGTGCAAAGCCTGCATGCCCTATCAGAACATTTAATTCTGCGTGGCTTCCTGAGAGAGGAAAAAAAAAAAAACTCAAGTGCCCTATCGTAAGGGAAGTCATTGCTGAAGCGGGATAAACGGGATAATGCAATAAGGCCGGTTCCTCGCGTCAAGCTGCTACTGTATGCATCAAAATTGGTTTATAGCCTGACTCAGGGATGTCCATTTCCTGTAAGCCAAGAAGGCTATGATAAAGCTCATCACGAGCACAACGTAGGCTACCTTTTAAAATAAGGGGTCGGAAGGCGAATCGGGAAGGCTGCGTTATTTTTAATTAGCCTAACAGGCCTACTTGCAGTCCGGGTGTATGCGCAACGGCAGGCCTGTGGACACGCCTCTCCGTCTCTGTCTGTGTGTGCGCGCGCGTGAACAATAAGAAAGAGCACTATGAATGAACGGAACGATACGCAACGGAATTTTTTCTTCAAAATCGCGAGTCTGATTGTGTGGCGATAGGAATCCATTGAGTGGCGCTGCGCCACACAATGGTCTATGTATGGGAAACCCTGCCCTGAGTGACGACTCTCTGCAGCTAGCAGACAGTCGTTTTAGCCTGTTTGTCTGCTCCCTGGCCTTGGCTCTGGATGGTCAGAAATTAACTAGGCCTGTTCTGAGACTATGACCTATGCTGCAGGAAATGAGAGCAGCACCTTCCCGAGTGGGATGGATACCTTCCCGAGTGGGATGGATACCGTCCCACCCTAACAGGCCAGCAGTGCCCTCAAAATTAGCCCAATTATCTATAAAGCCCACACTGTTTTCAGAGCACCACCTGGACAACTAGCAGTTCAGCGACCATAACCTGCTGTAAGCTACATCACCACGCCGCATTGGGATGGGGCCAGAGCATACTACAGCATCAGACATCACTTTCGCTAATTTAAACACCTCTACAAAGTTACTCATAGTAACCTCAGACTGACAAAGGTGTATATCATTAGCTCCTGCATGGATAACCATGTTCAGTATAAATGATACAATATATACAAAATGTATACAAAAGAATCAGTAGTGTATACGATAATTGAGGCACTAATGGTGATCGGAAGTAACAGGGCGAGTGGATGTTAAAATGTGATAGGGAAAAATCACGTGGTTACACACACACACACACACACACACACACACACACGCGTGTGTGTGTGTGTGTGTGTGTGTAATGTGAAGGGAATGCACGAGCCATGCCAGGCCACGCCTACAAGGAGAGTGTGCGAAATTAAGACAAAGGAATCTGGAGTTTGAACTAGCCTCGGTTAAAAAGCGAGCACATGCACAATCTAACTACACAGATAGTAAACCAAGTAAATCAACAACACACGGTCCAAGACCGACTTTTATGTGAATCAAAATGCGTATATTTAAAATCATAAATGAATTCAAATAACACTGTTCACGTTAACTAGCTACAAGTAAAACTAACAAACTTTGCCCAGATGCCAGCCTTACTCATTAGCGATTGAAGTGTGCTTTCTCCGGGATAGCGCGGGATGCAGGTCTGGGAAGAAGACGGTATTGAAAGTGAGCCTTCTGATCCGAGATAGCGTGGAACACGGATCCCGGAAGAAGACAGTATTGAAAGTGAGCCTTCTGATCCAAGATAGTGCGGAACGTAGATCTGGAGTGAAGACAGTTTTGCTCCTTCCGCAGCTCGTCAGCTGGAGATCCTCGGCGTCTTGTAGGGCGCCCGATGATCTAGAAAGAGTGTTGCTTATAATTTTGTCGATGTTGGTGAAAAAAAAAAAGGGATCAGGTTGCCTCTTTATTTTTTTTGAAGTACCGCGTAGGCTGCAGTAACTATAACCGGTTCAATTATTATTACAATTCCGCGAAGGTCAAGCACATTGAACTTTGGCTAAAAGTCCAGTATCAATAGCTGGTTCTCTGTCCTTCTGTAGCGCCAAATGCATCGGCTTCTCTCTTTCACGCGTGGAGTCCACCAGAGAGGACATCCATGGCCAGAGAGAGGGAGATTTCATTTCCCTCGCTGATTTAAAGCAGTCATGACATCACTGTACCTGGTATCAGGTATCCTCTCTGTCCAATACTGTTACAGGAAGTCAGAGGAAGAGAGGAGATAAAACATGCCATCGAGTACAGAGATGGGTGTGTTTCAAACTGGTTGTGAAAGGGTTACCATGGTTACGGACATGGCCGCTGTCCTTACACCACTTTTCAAATGTATAAATTGTTGGTATAAAAAGTTTTAGTTTTAAGTAAAATGTACAGGGGAGAACATAAGGGTATTTGCCATTATCGGCAGAGTTTATTTTTTGGGTTTTGTTTGGCTTTAAAGGAGCTGCGCAGTCCGAGTGAATGACCTTGACATCTGTGACATCACAGCAGGAAGGCTATCGGTCTCATCACCATTTCCGCTATACTAAAACACAGAGCTAGCTGCAACTTCGAGCCTCCATTTTGAGTTAATTTATCGCCATGCCACATAGATGTGTTGCTGGCGGGTGCAGCAACAGGATAGAAGGTTGATTTATGTTGCATTCATGGCTTAAGAATGTTCAAACTGCAAAGATTTGAATGAATGAACCCTTATCACTGTTACCAGTGAAACTGACCATCAACCTGTCCTTACAGAGGGGGAACAGGACAGGAAGACAGGGATAAAAGAAAAAGAAACAGTAGTAACATGAGGAAAGATGAGGAAAAAAAGAACACCCCCCACTATGCTCCTATCAGGAGTACAGTGTGGGAGCATTTAAAAACCTCCACACAAGCACACTTTAAAACATGGGACTTGAGGGGAGGGGAGGAGGTAGAGGTAACCCAGCGAAAGCAAGCAGCCGTCCGCTCCTGCAGCCATGAGGGCACTGGTCACGCACCCGCTTGTCACACTGGGGGTGAAAAACTGCGACCGCGGAAAATTGGGGAAGGAATGCGAAGAATGCGAGTGTCTCTCCCAGGGGAAATGTTGCCCCAGCAACGGCCTCGATCGAGGCCGGTGCTGTTCAGGGAGCCGAATGTCGATAAGATAGAGATTGTTTGGTCTTTCGAACAGACGCAGTCTTTACACGTCCAAACCACTCGTCCATCTCTGTCCATTTTGTCCATTCTGTTCAATTCAATTTGGTCTCCGAAATACTTATTCCTTGCAAAGCTGAAACCGTCTCCAAGATGACAACCATGTTGTGGTTCAAGTTCTGCCACAGTCTGAGTGCCGACAGCTTTGCCCACCGCTTCAATCATATCGGGCAGCTTTGTGGGGCTTTGAACAGCTGTCACCTTTGTCTGATTTCCTCGATATACCAGGGCAATGCCTAATCCAATCAGCAAAAGTCCGGTAATCATGGTTCCAAATAGGTAAATATCTTCAAAGTCCTCCACAGACGTTCTGGCAGGACAGGTGGGTTCCCCCGAACCCAGGCTTCTCATTGAGAAAACTGTCTCAATTTCGTTAGGAGACCAATTTATCAAATCCATGCTTTTTTAGTTTAGAAATTCAATGTGGAGAGAGTCTCTCAAAAAAAAAAAAGTATAGGCAGACAAGACAAAACAAAGAGCACAAGCAGGGGGGAAAAAAAAAAAAAAAAGGAGAGGAGAGCAGAGAAATGTGACCACCTTCCGTGAGAGCACGGAGAGAGGGAAAAAAAACGCGTTGGACGCGTTTTGCAAGAAATTCACGGATTGGGTGCCTACAAAGTGGTCTCTCCTCTGCACATTTTACTGAAGACTCGTACGAGACCTCTGATCTTTTGAGGAGCGTTGGCAATAAGCCCGTATTGAAAGAGGTTGCGGTACCAACAATTCAAGGAAAACTACAAGAAAAGGAAAGCAAGTTCAGCTGCATCAGTTCTCCCAGAGCGTGAGCTGAGCAGCAAATGGCGGAGTACTGAGTATGGAGAAAATGGAGAATGAGTGGACCAGTCATCAGATTTCTCTGCTGGATATGCTTCTTCCCCCCCCGCTGGATATGCTTGCCTCAGCAGCAATATCTCACCCTTATGTGGAAGAAGCGAATGAACGAAGAACTGAAAGTCAGATTGTTTCAAAACAATCAGCCACAAGCTCGGCCTTTAGGAAGCGAGATGCGACTCTAATCTGGCTACATAAACAAAAACACTCGTTGTTTACCTGTGTTGAGATTAATACATGTAACTTGTATTGTGTATTTAAGTTACCAGTATCAGATTATTTAATTTGCTTCAGAATGTGATCGTCTCAGTTCATTGATTATTTAATTAGCCTTTTATGTTTTATCAGTGAAAACGCATGCATGTACATGTATGTTGCACAAGTTATAACGCCTATCCTGTTTTAATGAGAGTCACATGAGACAATCAGTTCAATTCCATCCAATTCTCTAGATGGCTTTGTTCTCTGGCTTTATTTCGCAAGGTGGGGGCCTCCATGGCCGACGTGTTACAATTGGATTCACTTTCCGATGGTTCGAACTGATAAGGTTCTACAGTGGTGCTTGAAAGTTTGTGAACCCTTTAGAATTTTCTACATTTCTGCATAAATATGACCTAAAACAACATCAGATTTTCACACAAGTCCTAAAAGTAGATAAAGAGAACCCAGTTAAACAAATGAGATAAAATTATTATACTTGGTCATTTATTTATTGAGGAAAATGAGCCAATATTACATATCTGTCAGTGGCAAAAGTATGTAAACCTTTGCTTTCAGTATCTGGTGTGATCCCCTTGTGTAGCAATACAGTAACTGAAACTAAACGTTTCCCATAACTGTTGATCAGTCCTGCACACTGGCTTGGAGGAATTTTAGCCCACTCCTCCGTTCAAAACAGCTTCAACTCTGGGATGTTGGTGGGTTTCCTCACATGAAGTGCTCGCTTCAGGTCCTTCCACAACATTTCGATTGGATTAAGGTCAGGACTTTGACTTGGCTATTCCAAAACATTAACTTTATTCTTCTTAAATCATTCTTTGGTAGAACGACTTGTATGCTTAGGCTTGTTGTCTTGCTGCATGACCCACCTTCTCTTGAGATTCAGTTCATGGACAGATGTCCTGACATTTTCCTTTAGAATTCAAAGGTATAATTCAGAATTCATTGTTCCATCAATGATGGCAAGCTGTCCTAGCCCAGGTGCAGCAAAACAGGCCCAAACCATGATACTACCACCACCACATTTCACAGGTGGGATAGGCTTCTTATGCTGGAATGCAGTGTTTTCCTTTCTCCAAACATAACGCTTCTCATTTAAACCAAAAAGTTCCATTTTGGTCTCATGCGTCCACAAAACATTTTTCCAATAGTCCTCTGGCTTGTCCATGTGATCTTTAGCAAACTGCAGATGACCAGCAGTGTACTTTTTAAGAGGGCAGTGGCTTTCTCCTTGCAACCCTGCCATGCACACCATTGTTGCTCAGTGTTCTTCTGATGGTGGACTCATGAACATTAGCCAATGTGAGAGAGGCCTTCAGTTGCTTAGAAGTTACCCTGGGGTCCTTTGTGACCTCGCCAACTTTTACATGCCTTGCTCTTGGAGTGATCTTTGTTGGGTCAACCTCTCCTGGGGAGGGTAACAATGGTCTTGAATTTCCTCCATTTGTACACAATCTGTCTGACTGTGGATTGGTGGAGTTCAAACTCTTTAGAGATGGTTTTGTCACCTTTTCCAGCCTGATGATCGTCAACAACGCTTTTTCTCAGGTCCTCAGAAATCTTTTGTTCGTGCCATGATACACTTCCACAAACACGTGTTGTGAAGATCAGACTTTGATAGATCCCTGTTCTTTAAATAAAACGGTGCCCACTCACACCTGATTGTCATCCCATTGATTGAAAACACCTGACTAATTTCACCTTCAAATTAACTGCTAATCCTGGAGGTTCACATTCTTTTGCTACTCACAGACATGTAATATTGGATCATTTTCCTCAATAAATAAATGACCAAGTATAATATTTTTGTCTCCTTTCTTTAACTGGGTTCTCTTTATCTACTTTTAGGACTTGTGTGAAAATCTGACGTTTTAGGTCATATTTATGCAGAAATATTGAAAACTCTAAAGGTTTCACAAACTTTCAAACACCACTGTCCGCGTATAGCAGTAGCATGTACACCCACTCCAATTTCCGGACCATCACAGTCAGATGTATTACTATCTGAGGAATCCGAAGAATCTCCAATAAATCTGAACGAAAAGGCCATTGCAACCACTTTCGCCTGCAAAGTCTGGCTTTGGTCTATAGCACCGGTTACCCCAGTGACGTCATGCACTCAGGGCTGGCTGGCTCAGCGGGGCTGGCTGGCTCAGCGGGGCAGCTGGAATGCTAACTTTGCAGTTGATTTTAACTCTCAAAAAAAAAATTTTTTTTATTCCCAATTATGCAGCATACAAGAGTCAAGGATGGAGATACTATCCACTCAGAAATGTATTTCAAAATAAAAGGTTCTGCGTATCTGCTTTAAAAATCACCCACAATCCTAAGTGCACGTAAAGGTGGGGCCTTTTCAATGACGCACACCAACACGACTGTGTAGCAGGCACACAGGGTTAAACTGTAGTCTCAGGATGAATGGAAATCAGTAGTCTGGGGTGAAGGGAATATACAAAAAAAAAAAAACGAAGGATCGCATTAAAGCGGCAAAATGTGGTTTAACATTAAATCGCCTACTGAGATGAGCACAGTCCATGACTAAAGCTGTTTTCATATTTCTAAGAGTGACTAGTCTTTCAAATACATGCATGTTATTTACCAGCTGGGAGGTCCTTATTGTGAAATACCATGACCAAGATCTTGAAAGTACTGACCGAGGCCTCTGGGCCGAGGTCACGGTATTTCATGATACAGACCAACCTTAAGCTGGTAAATAATCATGGCAGCGGGGGCGTGGCCGAGCGTCGGTCTGTGAATGGTGGGCAGAGTCAGGGAAGGTGAATGGTCGCATCACTACACCTGTTGTCAATTAACGTGCTTGTGTCTCCCCTTCAGTGACCACGCACAATAAAAGGAGAGCGAGAAGAGGAGATCGGCGCCAAATGGCTCATTGACCGCTTGTATGTATGTGCATGAGTGTGTGAGAGTTTTTTGGAACCCTATGTTTCAAAGTGGTAAAATAAAAACTCCAACGCAAACAGCCGCCTGCTGTGCTTCTGTGCTCCACCCACACCTGAATCTCGCAACAGTGGTGTTGAAACCCGGGACAAGTGCAGAAGAGAACAGCCCCATGGAGTTCTCGCCGTTCAAGGACCTCATCCATGCCCTCGCCACAGCCCAGCAGAACCAGCACCAAGCGCTGGTCGCCCTCCGGAAGAAGCAAGAACAACTGTTCGAAGCCTTGGTGCTGGCCCAACAGGAAGACCGCCAGGCGTTCCGGCACCTGCTCGTGTCGGCGGGGCCCACAACCGCCAACGGAGCGGACCCTAACAAAGATGGGTCCGCACGACGACCCGAAAGTCTTCCTCGTGCTCTTCGAGCAGGCAGTGGAGGCATAGGGTTGGCCGGTGGACCAGCACACCTCCTCCCCCTGCTGACGGGCGAGGCACAGCTGACCATGCTGCAGCTCCCTGCTGACAGCCGGCTCGTGTATGCGGACCTATGGAGAGCCATCCTCCAATATGTCAGCTGCTCCCCAGAGCAACAGCAGCAGCGCTTCCGCTGACTGCACTTGGAGAAGGTCAGCCGGCTGTTCTCGTTCGGGCAGCAACTCCAGAACGCCTGCCGGCGATGGCTGAGGGCAGATGACCACAACGCCGAGGGAGTGATCGACCTAGTGACACTGGAACAATTGTCGTGCAACTTCCAGAAGGACCGGTGGAGTGGGTCCAGTGTCATTGCCTAGCATCGCTGGACCAGGCGATCGAGCTGGCAGAGGACCACATGACGGCAGTTCCGACGGCAGGAAGGCGTGCCTCCTCCTCTCTCTGCTTCCCGTCCTCACCCCATTCCCCCACCGCGGAGGCAAGGGCCGGTGCACCCGCGGTGTCCTCCCGTTTCCCCCTTCCTTGTCTGTGTCTCCTCCCCCCCAGGTGAATGCTCTCCGAAACACTGGTGCAGAGGGAGAGCCTGGGCCGGTATGCTGGCGCTACGGGGAGCCAAGACATCTCCAACATCAGTGCTCCGCGATGGAGGTGGGCGCGGTGCTCCGGGTCCCCGACGCGCCAGAAACCGTCCTCGATCGGGCCAGAGCGTATCGAATACCAGCAAGTGTCCAAGGGGATACGTATCAGGCTTTGGTGGATTCCGGCTGTAACCAGACCTTGATCCACCAAAGCCTCGTGCAAGGTGAGGCATTAGGGAGAGCACGAATGGTGAAGGTGTTGTGTGTGCACGGGGATGTTCACAACTACCCTTTAGTGTCTGTCCACATTATATTTTGAGGGGAAAAAAAAACAGTGTAAAGGCGGCGGTTAACCCTCATCTCACCCACTCGTTAATTTTGGGGACCGATTGGCCGGGGTTTAAGGAATTAATGACGCACATAGTGAAGAGTGGTTCCTGCTGTAATTCAGCTAGGGAAAGCCCCGGAATAGCATTGGTGGGAGAAGCGGTCACAGAGCCGTCTACGTCAGCACCACGTCAGGGCGATACGCGGAGTGAGGAGCGTCCTGCCCCTCCTCCCTCTCTCGGGGATTCCCTTGGGGATTTCCTGTAAGAGCAGTCACGAGACGGGACTCTGCGGCATGCATTTGACCAAGCGAGAGTAATCGATGGGCAAATTCTCCAGCCAAATGCAACGCCGGCCTTCCCCTACTTTGCTGTTATTAAGGATAGGCTATACCGAGTGACACAGGACACTCAAACTGGCGAAAAGATAACACAGCTGTTAATTCCAAAGAGCCGCCAGGAATTCATATTCCCGGCGGCTCACTTTAATCCCATGGCTGGACACTTGGGGCAGGATAAGACAAGCCCAAATAATGGCCCAGTTCTATTGGCCAGGGATTCGCGGGGATGTCCGTCGGTGGTGTGTGGCATGCCGCGAATGCCAATTAGTAAATCCCACGGCCACTCCAAAAGCGCCTTTGCGCCCTCTCCTTTTAATCAAGACCCCTTTTGAAAGAATTGGGATGGATCTCATTGGGCCATTAGCTCGGTCAGCACGGGGATATCGCTTTATTTTAGTTCTGGTGGACTATGCAACGCGATATCCAAAAGCAGTTCCTCTCCGCAATATCTCAGCACGCAGTATAGCAGAAGCACTCTTCCGCTTTATCTCCCGGGTCGGGATTCCGAAAGAAATCCTGACAGACTAAGGCACTACATTCATGTCACGCACACTGCGCGAGCTGTATGGGTTACTGGGAATTAAGCCTATACGCACCAGCGTTTATCACCCACAAACAGATGGCTTAGTAGAACGGTTTAATCGAACCCTCAGAAATATAATTCAGAAGTTCGTAAGCGAAGATACACGTAATTGGGAGAAGTGGCTCGAGCTCCTGTTATTTGCAGTACGAGAGGTCCCGCAAGCCTCCACAGGGTTTTCACCATTTGAATTGTTATATGGGCGGCACGGTGGTGTAGTGGTTAGCGCTGTCACCTCACAGCAAGAAGGTCCAGGTTTGAGCCCCATGGTTGGCGAGGGCCTTTCTGTGCGGAGTTTGCATGTTCTCCCCATGTCCGCGTGGGTTTCCTCCGGGTGCTCCGGTTTCCCCCACAGTCCAAAGACATGCAAGTTAGGTTAACTGGTGACTCTAAATTGACCGTAGGTGTGAATGTGAGTGTGAATGGTTGTCTATGTGTCAGCCCTGTGATGACCTGGCGACTTGTCCAGGGTGTACCCCGCCTTTCGCCCGTAGTCAGCTGGGATAGGCTCCAGCTTGCCTGCGACCCTGTAGAAGAATAAAGCGGCTAGAGATAATGAGATGAGAATTGTTATATGGGTGTAAGCTACATGGCATTTTAGACGTGCTACGTGAAAATGGGGAGGAGGGACCTTCACCCAGTAAGAACGAAATTTCAATACATGTTCTCGACCTGCGTGCCAAACTCCACACACTCACGCACTTAACCCAGGAGAATTTGCGGCAGGCGCAAGAACGTCAAGTCCGACTGTACGACAGGAGCACGCGCCTTAGGGAGTTCACACCAGGAGGCAAAGTACTCATATTATTGCCCACGTTGAGCTCCAAATTGGTCGCCAAGTAGCAAGGGCCCTTCAAGGTCACATGGTGAGTCAGGGGCGTTGACTATGAGGTGAGGCATTACGGATTTACCACCTCAGTCTGTTAAAATGTTGGAATGAGGTCCCCATGGCGTTGGTGTCGGTAATTCCGGAGAAGGCGGAGCTGGGGCCGGAGGTTCAAAAAAGGAAACTGACCTCGCCCGCCTCTCCAGTCCCCTATAGAGACCACCTCTCCCCGACCCAGCTCACGGAGGTAGCCCAGTTGCAGAAAGAAATTTTCCGACATGTTTTCGCCCCTGCCCAGCTGCACCCACCTCATAGAACTCCACATTGAGATGCCCCCAGGGATGGTAGTGCGCAGCCGCCCTTACCGCCTGCCCGAACACACACACAAAAAAAAGGTGGTCCGGGATGAACTTGAAGCCATGCTTGAAATGGGCATAATCGAGAAGTCCCACAGTGACTGGAGCAGCACGGTGATCCTGCTCCCCAAGACCGGTGGGTCGGTCGGGTTCTGTGTGGACTATAGTAAAGTCAACGCAGTGTCTAAATTTGACGCGTACCTAATGCCTCGCATTGACGAGTTGCTCGATCGATTAGGCGCTGCTCGTTTTTATTCGACTCTGGATTTAACAAAGGGATATTGGCAGATCCCCTTGACTCCTCTATCCTGAGAGAAAACAGCCTTTTCCACACTGTTTGGCTGACACCAATTCCTCACACTTCCTTTTGGGCTGTTTGGGGTGCCTGCTACGTTCCAGTGGCTTATGAACAGGGTCCTTGGCCCCCACGCCACCTACGCTCCCACGTATCTGGATGACAATCATCTACAGTAATGACTGGCCGCGGCACCTTGAACATCTTAGGGCCGTCCTAAAGTCGCTGAGGCGGGCGCGTCTCACAGCCAACCCAAAAAAATGTGCGATTGGGTGGGTGGAAGTATGGTATCTGGGTTTCCACTTAGGCCATGGGCAGGTGCGTTCCCAAATTAATAAGACAGCAGTGATTGCAGCCTGCCCGAGGCCCAAGACCAAAAAGGGGGCGAGACAGTTCCTGCGACTGGCTGGCTACTATCGGAGGTTCATACCTAATTATTCGGACGTCACCAGCCCACTGACGGATCTCACTAAAAAGGGAGCACCAGATCCAGTCCAGTGGATGGAGCAATGCCAACAGGCCTTATTTAGGGTAAAGGCTGCACTGTATGGGGGGCCCACTGTTACACTCCCCTGACTTTTCTCTCCCCTTTATTTTACAGACAGACGCATCGGACAGAAGGCTGGGGAGTACCAGTAGAACAATCAATGTGAGGATTGTGTTTCAACCAGGGATGGCCCAGAGCCAAAGGCACTTTCAGAGAGGAGATTATCTTCAGTTTAATAATTTATCTACGATTGCCAGACAGGAACAGAGTTACAGGAACAGTATAATGAGTGACAGGGTTCGTACACATTTTAACCAACAAATTTCCATGACTTTTCCATGAGTTGGCCACAAGTTTCCATGACTACGCATAACCTCTAAAATGTCAATGTATGTATTAATTCTGCCTTCCGTAGAAGTCATGCATTATGTTCATTGTGACTCAGTTATTTGTACAGTAAATACTGCCACATTGTTGACTAAATGTGCAACTGCAAGGTCTGCATAAGCCACGATTTCAAGCACTGGAAATTTTCAACACTGGAGCCTGGGACATAATTTGCCTTTTTACAGCGAAAGAATTATAAAGAATAAATATGCATGCAAATGTGCCATCATTCAACTGTTAGCTAGCTGTCTAGTTTTGCAGAGTGCAAGGGCAGCATAGTATGTATGAAATTCATTAAACTACACGTAAAAATTATCACTGTGAAATGACATAAGAATACGCATAATGACAAATTGTAGGGTTATACAAAACAAACATTTATTTAAACCACCACTGACATAAGCATGAATCAGCAGCCTCAAATGCATTGTTTCAAACTGTGTAACACTGGTCTGGATTGAAGACAGAAAGACCATTTCAACATACAAAAACAAGTACAAGGTAACAGTACATCAATGTGCAAACTTTACATCAAAGTGCATCAATCAATTTGAGAGCGATACTACCCACACACACACAATTCCCAATTCATTTTTTCATTTCTGCCAACTTTTCATCTATTTGTCTTTCAACTTTCACCAGAGATGCTTTCTTTTATCGTACGTCTAAAGCTGTTGGATTTTGAGATGAACGTGAGGTTGTCCGGTTTCTCTGCTTTCTCAGCATATTTGTCTGCTGATGTTTCTAGGGCACAGATATCAGCCTCAATTGTAGCCCTCTTCTTTTTCAAATCATGGAGCTCATCACTGAGGGCCTTCCTCTTGAGATCAAATGCTTGCTTTTCAGCCACTCTTTTCTGCTCATCCAGATAGGCATGATACTTCTGCCTAGCTCCTGCTGCTGATTGCAGCAGTTCTTCGTCACACCCCCCACAGATTGGACATGGTCAACAATGCGCCTCTGGGCCACCACTGACAATTCCTTCTGATTCTGATTCTCCACTATTACTTTTGTTAATAGAGAATCCCCTCTCTACACTGGCCTGTCCATGTGACAGGACCAGTACAAGTTTCATCCCATTCCAGACTGTGGAAAAGGATGGTTTTTCCCCCACTGTCTCAAAGAGAAGGGTGTCCACTCGATCCACTTTGCGGTCAAAATCACGGAAATTGGCCTGACAGCTAGCCATATCACATGCCTCCCTAAACTCCCTGAGGGTATCATCACACACTGCCTCGTCTGTGTGTTTACATTCAACAAGTGTATGTACCATTCTTGTCATTTGTCTAACACATTGCTCTTCGGATCTAGCCATGTGTGTGGGGTCAAGACACTGCATGTCTCTCATGTACTGCAATGGAGCCTTTTTCAGCAACTTGTCCAGCAGGCTAATCAAGAGTCTCTTGCTGTCCAGTCGCACCTCAAGCGCCTGCCTCTCTGAAACCTTTTTCAAGGATCGGAGTTGTTTCAGGCTGGTGTCTGCGGCAAATCCAATGTCAATTTGTGAAGTATCTTTGTGTAGAGTGATGTCCTGGTAAGGCACTTCCAGAAGCTTGAGTGGGGATGATGCCTCCTGCAGGTGTGTGCCCACCACAAATCGTCCCATCAGCCCTGCAAAAGATTTAAAGCAACACAATGTATATTTTAGTTTTATTTTGCATAGCAAATCATATTCAGAAGTCCTTAATAATTAACTCATTTTAGTTAGAAGCCTGGATTATGCCCAGAGAATAGTATACAAGCAGCATCATAGCAGCCTGGTGTTTGTGATGAATGAGGAACAGTGTTATGTGCATTGTCTAAATATATACTCGATCACACCAATTTTTACCAAGTTGTAAGCTGAAACATATTGGATAGGCTACATAATTCTGTAGGCTTTCACTTGACCATAAAATAGATAAGGAGTGTAAAATGATTGGTTCAACTGCAGTATTGTGTGTTTATATCATAATTGTATTTGTATAGCATAATTCATACAAACATGCAACAACATGCTTTAACAGACTGTAAATAAATATTTATTTATTTAAATAAATCTTACCTTTAAGGCCCACTTTACACGGGGACGGTATAAAACAAAAACGCAAAAGTCCGTTTTTGTTCTCACTTTTTTCCGCGTCTACACGACCGTTTTCAAGGAGGAAATCTGCGTCTATACGGTGACGCATAAATGTCTCCGCTATGTCTGCACGCATGCGCAACGTCTTCCGTCTTGTCTGATCTGCACCGCTGTTCTGTCAAGTTATCCTACCAAGCCTACTACGCATGCGCGAAATCCAGGAGGGTAGGAAAATTCAACAGTAGTTTTGTCCCACCGATCAGCTGGGCTGATAGAAAATTGGTGAGAATTTCACGCATTTGCCGATTTTTATGTTTTGTGCGTATTGGTCGAGTCTTTGGCCGAGTCAAATAATTTGTAATGACTTGTTTTGAATAATAAAACGGTCTGTATGAGAACTTGCTAGGATAACTTTACAGAACACCGGGTAGGAAGAAATTATAGGTAGGAAGAAATTTCAGAACACCGGCTGAGGTACTGTAGTGCTCGAGGGAGGAGCAGGAGCAAACCGAAACTCTTTTAATCTGCCTTTATTAAGTAACACTCACTCTTGTTTCGGTGAAGAAGAGAAAAGGCAGTGTCCATCTCAGCAAAATAAACCCGTTCGGCTGCTAGTTTTGTTTTCAGTCTCGGGTTTATGGTTTCACGAGCGGCTTGAATAGGCGGCGCGCGCGTGCACGCACACGCGTGTGCGCGCATGCGTGTGTGTGTAACTTGGCGACACCAAACTGAGGAGCTCCAGCCGGGCGGGTGAGCAGGAAAACACATCTACTGCATTAAAACACAGAGCAGCTTGAAGGTCCGTTGGATCGATGTAATCAGACATGCTCTTACTTTTTTACTTACTTTTTTACTTCCCGGGCTGGCATGTGCAGTATATGACATATGTATGACGTAAACGCGTACCCGACGTGAGCAGATCCGAGCAGAGTTTTGCGTATTGGGTAGTTTAGACGGATACGCAACGGGGGCCGTTTTTAACTTATCCACTCTGGAAGGCGTTTTCAATTTTATCCGTTTTTCAGCCTCGGAAACGCCGTCCTCGTGTAAACGAAAGGCACTTCTGATAAAATATTTAGTCGTTTTTACCCGACAGCGTCCTCGTGTAAACGGGCCCTAAATCAGTTTAGTCACATCTTCACAGAGGAAGGGCAGCATAGGCTTGTCTGTTTGATACATGACCATGAAGGGGTCGAGCTCTCTTGCAATGCTGATGAATATTGCCACTTTGACAGTGAACAGAGGGTCTGCAAAATGGCTCTTCACTTCATCAAATGATTTCACTTTCGGATTGGGCAGCTAGCCTTTTCCCACCATGTCAACATATGTGCTGACGTGCGGCCATAGTCGCAATCCTCTCTGCAACATTCACATTCTCGACCCACCGGTGCTTGCAGAATTTCAGCATGTTTGAATCACACCCAGTTGCGGTCACAAAATCCTCGTGTAAGGCTCGACTGTCATGAAAAAGCCAGTACAGACTTGAAAGTGCGTGTTCAATGTCCCATCCACTGGATTTGCATCCATCCCTGAAAGTGTTATGCAGGATGTGCAATCCACACGAGCCAATGTTGATGAGAGACTTGCCCGCATCCATCTCCACTTGCTTCTGCAGGGTTTGGAAGACTCTCCAGTTCACGTTAGGGCCGTCCATCGAGATCTGGACAAGGTTGAGGATTCCGGTCTCGGAAAGCATGAGATTTAATTTTTCAGCAACATCTTTCGCTGTCGAGTGGCCCAAAAATTCTGAGCCAATGTACGTCGGTTTCACCTCAGGCCCGTCCCAAAACCTGACGTGCACATCCATTTGCTTCAACTGCAAATAACGATTCAAACTTTCGTCGAACAACATAACTTTGCTCCGAGAGGCGGCTTAACGTCAGACCCTTAAAGTAGGGAGCTAGTCCAAATGTGCAGAGATATGCACGCTTGCGTTCACCACACGCAAATCTTGTGGCTATCTGACTATCGGGAAACATGGCCTGGAACAACCGGGCTGTATCCTCACACGACTTGAAGGAGTAATGAGCTTTGATTACCTTTAGCGCCCAGAATATCTCCGCAGTAAACGAGTCATTTCTAGTCACAGCACTTGAAAGCGTTCTTTGTCTCAAAGACGAAGCGGCAGTAATGCAGGTAGATGTCGGCGTGGATGTGGGTGTCATGTGAGGTTGAAAAAAAACTGGCGATTGAGTTTGCTTGGCGGACAGGACTACAGCTTGGTGCTTAGCGCCTTTGGCATGGCTAGTTAGAGCTGCTTCTCCCATGTTAGCTATGTCGAATATTTTACTGCACAAGACACATTTGGCTCTTCCAGGGTCCTCTACCCTCTCCAACCACGATTTGTATTTTTCGGCATGAAGCCAGACATTATTAAATGTACATTTCCCTGGCATTGTGTACTTTGTCTCTTGGCATAGTACAAGCTACGCAATCTGATCTAAAGACTGAGGGAAGTTTACATTGCATCTAGGCAACGCACATCACACGTGATATGAACAGTGTCCGGAGAGGGGGAAAAGCGGATCAGTAATGATCTCCGCACTGGCCGGTTAATCAAATCAACACACGATTTTCTTATTATAAAGTTGTTTACAATATACAATAACCAATTTTAAATCACATTGTCTGTTCACAAAGGAAGGCGGATAAATTCCATAACTTTTCCAGGGTGCTCGTGTTTCCAGGAGTATTCCAGTCCTGGAAAACGACATAAATCACATTCCATAACTTTTCCAGGTTTTCCATGACCGTATGAACCCTGGAGTGAGTCGAGCCAAAAATTTTCCATTTAAAGCACTGGCGGTGTGTGGAAATTGAAGCTGTTCGAGGGGAATACCAGATTGGAAGGCCAACTCTTCATCCAAAAAATTACCTTCACAGCACCAGAGTCAATCAAAGCCTCGCCCACCATTCAAAAACCGATGCCTGACCACGCCCTCGCTGCCACAATATCTAATTTACATGAAATATGCTCCAACTTACTTAATAAAGAGTTGCAATCGTAGGCCAGTAAAAGGAGAGCATTCATCAGGTTAACCAGTTCTGACGGAAACCATGTCTAAAACATGATACTTGGAACTCTAATAGATCAGGTATAAATGAACTCAGATTAAATTAAAGCTTTTACAAATACTGGTCATGTTTCCATCCTGAAAAAGAAAAAAAAAATCCTTGTCAACAAAATATTTATTCAAACACTGAAAATCAGGCTTCATAAATTAAATTGCATCTGATGCATTTTATTGTTGATATAAAATTATACTGTAACTTAAATTGGTGATCTCCAGACATTGTTTGATCAGGTAACTGCAACTCAAGCAGGTTTTTATATTTTTAATTTTGATACACACTATAGACGTGTTTTTCTAGTATTTATAATAGGATTTTGATAGAGTTCTAATACAAGAATATAATGTACATTTCTAATTGAACATAGTGCGAATTTCTTCAGCATATTGCTTTTCATGTAATTTGAGCTGTTATTCACTAAACAGATTTTAACAACTATTCAAATCAACATGGTCTCTTGCAAATTCATAAAACCCGACATTCAAATTGCATGAAATATGCCACTTTAAGGTTCGGGATGGGTGGGGTTCGTGTTCGTTTAGGGTATGAAATTCAATTAAGTCCAAATACATTCACCTCATTTATTTGAATTTGTACAAATTTCATGAGATCAGGCTATATACAATCATGCAATGATAACAGGAATGTCCCTTGTAACAAAGCCATCATGAAGCCTTAACATATTTGATTAAATTTAAAACCAGTAATCTTGTAAGACGGATCCTCAGTGAAGCCTAAACTGGTAAAGAGCCCGTAGGATGGTTGGTTCTCCTCCTCAATTAAGCAGTACACTGGGCAGCCCGTTGAATGTAGTTTCTTTGCCAATATGGTGACCAGGGTTTTGGCGTAGCCTTTCCGTCTGTGCTCCGGCAGCGTGTACAGCATTCCAACTGCGCCGGAAGAATAGGTCAATATCCATGACACCGGCTGACCCTCCAAGTCCAGCACACAGCACGAAGGGAAATTCATGATCATGTCTCTGATGAACCCTTCACTGAATTCACCTATGCCAAGCTTCCATGTACTATTGACCAGAGGAATGTGCGACTCGTCAAGTGACGACACTTGTAGGGGTAACCTGTGACGGATCAAAAAGACGTGGGTTTACCTCATATTCAGATCAATACCTAGCAAGTTGTACTGTGTACTTGGTTCCATTTGTTTTGAATTTATAGCAGAGCTACTTGCACACAAAGTGCATGTAACGGAGCTCCAGAATACTTCAGAATATGGTAATACATTGACCAGAGTTTTGATGGCTTTTGCAACCGTACAACGTCTGTACATACGTACGAATGACGTACGTGTACCACGACAAGGAACTCATTCGTAAGTGCAACGTATCTCAAACACTTGACCACCGGACAACAAAATCTGTATCTTTATTTGCAAAAGATAGACAGGATATTATCCAGCACTTATTTTTAAAAAGCAAATTAAAAATAAAGTGGGATTATTTACTAACACATTTTACAGAAAATAATGTAAAAAATGTTGTTTTTCATACCAGGTGATGTATCTTTGCAGCGTATGCTTTTTTCCCCCTGAACGATTTCTTACTCTGCACACTCATGTCAACATAAGTATCGTACAGTTCAATAACAATTTTGAGCATCTTTCCTTAGTTACAGAAGATCTAAAACTACTGCGAATTGATATAGATTAGTTCTTATGTCCAATAATACTTGATTGTAACTATATAGTAATGATGTAAAGTGAAAGCGCTAGTTCACTGCTGTCTACCAGGCACTCAGCAGACTTGCACCATAATAAATGTGTTGTTGTTTCTGGCACATGGCATGTGGTGTCAAAGATGAGAACAAACGTGTTTTTGTAACTGCAATGCGCACTTCATTATTGCCATCACTGTCACAAGACAATGCTGCAATTTATTGATGTGAAATACACTACACAATCAGAGACTCAGATTGTTTTGCAGATCAAGGGGCCCACAGGGCCCCTCCTGGGAAAAAACAGGGGCCCATTTCTACAATGGGGGGCCAGTGATTATCCTTCAGTTGAAGCGAACCTAGTGAGCGAAGCGAGCCCAATGAACAGCTGGGGCAGCCCAGGGGCTGTTTTTTTTCTTCACAATTCTGTTTTTTTTGGTATTAGAAGCCATATGAAGCAATGTAGATGACAAAAATCAATGCTTCAACCAAATATATTGAGATATTGTTTAATCAGTGGCAATATTTTGGAATTCAACCACAGGCCACTATATATCACATCTATATTATCTCCTCCTTGTAAATTATAGCACAAGAATGGGTTTCTTTTTTGCATGCTGTGACGGTCTAATTCTGCTCGTCTCTAATCATCTCTACTTCTAATTTCATTAATTTATTTTATTAACTTGTTTTCAGTTTGGTGTAGGTCTATAGTAGTAGTAGTAGTCACCAGTGGTGGTGGTAGTAGTAGTAGTAGTAGTAGTAGAAGTAGTGGTTGCTGTTGTAGTAGTTGATGTTGCAAATCTAGTATGACTAATTACCTTGGGTATCAGGGGTATCAGTTTTTTCAGGTCAATGTACTCTCTTTCTGCCGAAGAATGACAAAATAGATGTATTTTTTCTTTTTTTCTTATCCATGTTTTCTTGCCTCTTTCGAATATTCGTACATAGACCGTAAGACGCCACCTAGCGAAAGACTTGGATCAGGTTTTACTCGCTTGGGACGCTACAAACGGGGCAGCGTAAATACACAAATGGGTCCGACATATATTCAATATGGCGGCGGTCAAAACAAATTCATCCGATGCTGAAATCTGTTGAATATCCAGATAATTATGTTGGAAGTTGCATATTTGTGCAAGATTTTCGATATTGAGACCATGAAGTCAAGTAATACGCCACGAAACGTTCCAAATACGGTATAAAATGCTCGCGTCCATATTGGCCCCTGCCCCTCTCGACAATGCGTTCGTTATTCGAAATAGCGCGTCTTAGACACGGGCGCGCCAACAATCTGAGTCTCTGCACAATTCGAAGGTTCGTATGCTGTAATATTCGATTCAGGTTGATTTTGAACCCTTGCAAATATTTTGCTCATGCACTCTTCAGGAGCTCTGCTTTTAGGCAGGGCCTAAAAAAATAAGTGCTAGTATGTATGTATATTTTATATATATAAAAATTAAACTGCATACCTCCGCCAAGTCACATTCATATTTGCATCATGACCCACCTTTCCTCAAAATTTCATAAAATCTGTTCACTACTTTTTGACTTGCGCTAGGAAAAGACAAAAAAAAAATCCTGAATCCGCATTGATATAGTTAGGTCCATAAATATTTGGACAGAGACATTTTTCTAATTTTGGTTCTGTACATTACCACAATGAATTTTGAACAAAACAATTCAGATGCAGTTGAAGTTCAGACTTTCAGCTTTAATTCAGTGGGTTGAACAAAATGACTGCATAAAAATGTGAGGAACTAAAGCATTTTTTAAACACAATCCTTTCATTTCAGGGGCTCAAAAGTAATTGGACAAATTAAATAATTGTAAATAAAATGTTCATTTCTAATACTTGGTTGAAAACCCTTTGTTGGGTCTTGAACTCATGGACATCACCAGACGCTGTGTTTCCTCCTTTTTAATGCTCTGCCAGGCCTTTACTGCAGCGGTTTTCAGTTGCTGTTTGTTTGTGGGCCTTTCTGTCTGAAGTTTAGTCTTTAACAAGTGAAATGCATGCTCAATTGGGTTGAGATCAGGTGACTGACTTGGCCGTTCAAGAATATTCCACTTCTTTGCTTTAATAAACTCCTGGGTTGCTTTGGCTTTATGTTTTGGGTCATTGTCCATCTGTATTATGAAACGCAGACTAATCAGTTTGGCTGCATTTGCCTGGATTTCAGCACACAGTGTGTCTCTGAATACCTCAGAATTCATCCGGCTGCTTCTGTCCTGTGTCACATCATCAATAAACACTAGTGACCCAGTGCCACTGGCAGCCATGCATGCCCAAGCCATCACACTGCCTCCACCGTGTTTTACAGATGATGTGGTATGCTTTGGATCATGAGCTGTACCACGCCTTTGCCATACTTTTTTCTTTCCATCATTCTGGTAGAGGTTGATCTTGGTTTCATCTGTCCAAAGAATGTTCTTCCAGAACTGTGCTGGCGTTTTTAGATGTTTTTTAGCAAAGTCCAATCCAATGCATGCCTTTTTTTTTCGTTTCCGTTTCCGGTTGAGAGTATGTTGTGCGCATTCTGGCTGCCGCTTCTCACCAGAGCTTTTTTATTTCTTTTTCTATTTTCATTTTAATTTATTTATTTATTTATTGTGTGTGTTTGTGTAGTTTGATGTTTGAGTGTTTTGTCCGCCGGTTGTGGTGTAGCTCTGGACCCAGTTTTGGGCGTTGGTTTCCCTCCAGGCCTTGGTTCGCCGCGGGTGATGCCTGCGTTCCCAGCTATGGACTGCAGTGAGCTCGTTGCTCATTTAACATCGTGGTTGTCCAGCGCTCTGCGCTTTGACGCTTGGCGTGATGTTCCGAGCGATGTTGCTCGGTGGCGTCGCGGCAGCTGTGCAGGCGGTTTGGGACACACCAGCGCTCTGCGTGGCGGAGCTTCTCTGCTCGCTTTGCGGATCCATGGCGTGGCGTTTGAGCGATGTGGCTGACGGCGTCACGGCGGCAGTGCTGGAGATGTGGGACTTGTTTTTATATGCCTTTGGTGGGACTGTGGCTGCTACACCACAGGAATTACATCCTGACCCCTACTTGGTGGACTTTTTATTTTTTATTTTATTTAATTATTATTATTTTTATTTTCTTTATTTTTTTCTTTTTTTTTTCCTTGTCTATAATTGTAAAGCGTGGGTTTTTTGAAAGGCACTATATAAATCTAACATAATAATAATAATAATAATTATTATTATTATTAATTATTATTATTAATCTAGCCTTTTTATTCTTGAGGCTTATGAGTGGCTTGCACCGTCCAGTGAACCCTCTGTATTTACTTTCATGCAGTCTTCTCTTTATGGTAGATTTGGATATTGATACGCCTACTTCCTGGAGAGCGTTGTTCACTTGGTTGGCTGCTGTGAAGGGGTTTCTCTTCACCATGGAAATTATTCTGCGATCATCCACCACTGTTGTCTTCTGTGGGTGTCCAGGTCTTTTTGCATTGATTTCACCAGTGCTTTCTTTCTCAGGATGTACCAAACTGTAGATTTTGCCACTCCTAATATTATAATAATTTCTCGGATGGGTTTTTTTCTGTTTTCGCAGCTTAAGGATGGCTTGTTTCACCTGCATGGAGAGCTCCTTTGACCGCATGTTTTCTTCACAGCAAAATCTTCCAAATGCAAGCACCACACCTCAAATCAACTCCAGGCCTTTTATCTGCTTAATTGAGAATGATAACGAAGGAACTGCCCACGCCTGCCCATGAAATAGCCTTTGAGTCAATTGTCCAATTACTTTTGGTCCCTTTAAAAACAGGGTGGCACATGTTAAGGAGCTGAAACTCCTAAACCCTTCATCCAATTTTAATGTGGATACCCTCAAATGAAAGCTGAAAGTCTGGACTTTATGTCCATGTCCATTATATAACTATAACTTGAATATGTTTCAGTAAACACGTAAAAAAAGAAAATTTGCATCAGTGTCCAAATATACATGGACCTAACTGTATCTCAGTATGCATCTAAATAAATTGTTCATTGCCCCATGAACCACCTTTCCTCAAAATTTAATCAAAATCCATTCACTATTTCTTGAGTTACACTGGTGGAAAAAAAAAAAAGCTGGTGATGGTCACAACAGGAAAAATAAACATCTATTCAGTATATTTAGCATATACAATGTCTTGCAAAAATATTCATCCCCCTTGGTGTGTTTTGCCACATTACAAGCTGGAATTAAAATGGAATTTCGGGGGGTTAGCACCATTTGATTTAAGCAAACATGCCTACCACTTTAAAGGTGAAAATTTGTTGTTTTACTGTGACACAAACAATAATTACGATGGAAAAAAAAAAAACAGAAGTATTCACCCCCCAAAGTCAATACTTTGTAGAGCCACCTTTTGCTGCAATTACAGCTGCAAGTCTCTTGGGGTACGTCTCTATGAGCTTACCACATCTAGCCACTGGGATTTTTGCCCATTACTCAAGGCAAACTGGGACCTTCGTCCCAGTCTCAAACCTCTGGCCGACTCAAACAGGTATTCCTCCAGAACTGCCCTGTATTTAGTGGCATCCATGTTTCCTTCAGTCCTGACCAGCTTTCCTGTACTTGCAAATGAAAAATATCCCCACAGCATGATGCTACCACCACCATGCCTCACTGTATGAATGGTGTTCTCAGGGTGGTGGGTTTGCGCCACACATGACATTTCCCATGTGTTTTCTTAAGGCATGACTTTTTCTGGCCACTCTTCCATAAAGCATCATTCTGTGGAATGTACGGCTTAAAGTGGTCCTATGGACAGATACTCCCATCTTGACTGTGGATCTCTGCAGCACCTTCAGTGTCATTTTTGCTGTTTTTGTTTCATCTCTAATTAATGCCCTCCTTGCTCGGTCTGAGTTTTGGTGGAAGACCTTCTCTTGTCAGGTTTGTAGTGGTGCCATATTCTTTCCATTTTGCTGTAATGGATTTAATGGTGCTCCCTGGGATATTCAAAGTTTGGGGGGTTTTTTGTTTTGTTTTTTTTAAATAACTCAACCCTGATCTATACTTCTTCACAACTTTGTCTCTGATCTGTTTGGAGTGCTTCTTAGTTTTCATGTTGCTTGCTTAGTAGTGTTGCAGAGTCAGGGTCCTTCCAGAACAGGTGGATTTATACAGACATCATGTGACAGATCATGTGACACTGATTGCACACAGGTGGATCTTAATCAACTACTTATGTGACTTGTGAAGTGAATTGGTTGGAGCAGCTCTTATTTAGGGGCTGAATACCTATGCACACTCCAGATTTCTGTGGGTTTTTTTTCATCTTAATTATTGTTTGTGTCAGAATAAAACAATGTGCACCTTTAAAGTGGTAGGCATGTTGTGTAAATCAAACGGTGCTAACCCTCCAAAAATCCAATTTAATTCCATCTCGTAATGCAACAAAACAGGACAAACACCAAGAGGGATGAATAATTTTGCAAGACGACGTATTCAGTTATTGACAATGCATGGAAAGAATTAGTAAAAGTGAAATGGGTCATTTTTACTCAAAAGAAAGGTAAGACTTTGTAAGACATCAAAGTTTAAAAATTCAGTGATTCATTTGCATTTGAATAACCCAGAATTAGCCAGTCATATATTCCACTCAATCACAAACAGATTAAAAATAAGACTTTTTTGAGGATTAACGGTCAACAAGCATGCAAATGATAAATCAATTACCTTTCCACTGTCAGGTTAGATGGATCCTGCAGTTTCAGCACACGGCAAACATACATTTTACTCACTGGCACCCCTCTCATCACTGCTACAGCCTTCATCATCTCCTCATGGCGCACGTCAATACCTGAACACGTTTTACAAATTTCAGAGTTTAAAATTACTTCCTAAATGTCAGGAGAAAATTTAATTCTTAAGTGAACAGAGTTGATTGGAAGGAGAACCTCTTTTTGTTTTGTACGATATCTTAATTATTAGGAGGCTTTTGAAATGACAATGAGCAGTCTGAGAAATGAATACTTAGACGAAAGAACTGCTTCCAGTCAAGAACATCTGTCCCAATCATTATGTTCCTGAGAGTTGTTTCATCCTTGGTAAAAACGCTTACGATTTTATAAGTGTCTGCTTTCTGTACATGTGAAAAACAAGCAAAAAAAAAAAAAAACACTAAAGATTAGCTAATTTGGGCAGCATATTGTCTTTTATTTCAATACAGGATATTATACATCAAGTTAAAATCAATTACACAATGAAGCAATCTTCTGACATACCTGCTGCCGTTTTGGTCTGATGAGTAGCACATTGAAATCTGGCCAGTGGTCCACCAGCACATCTATGGGATCAGCTTCGATTCTATTAATTATACAAACATATCCATATACCTGAAGACAAAAAAAACAAACAAGAATGTCTGAATGTGTGTATATATATATATATATATATATATATATATATATATATATATATATATATATATATATGTGTGTGTGTTTATTAAAGGTTTTTCAGTTTCCTAATTATGTCTTAGTAGGTGTGCATTAAAGGTAGTTTGGTCATGCTCAAGTCATGGTAGGTGGTGTTTATGGTGCTCAGGTTTTCTTGAGCCCTCTCTGAAAAGTATTTCTTTTTTTTTTTTAATCACCAGTTTTTCCTCCCCAATTTGGTCACCTGCCATTTCTCACCCATCACACGACAACTACTGTACCAACCAGGGAGACTAAAGGCTAACATTTGCTTCCTCTGAGACATCTTATGCTGTGTCACTGGGCAACAGTGCTCTCAGCACTGAGCTCACTGATGCCTCATACTAGCTACTATTACTGTGATTGACAGGGGAAAGAAAGTAAGCACTCCCTCCCACCCAGAGAGCACAGCCAATTTTGTTCACCTGGTTGGCAACCAGTGTTGGCTGTGACAACTTCAGGACTCAAACTCACAATCTGTCCAAAAAAGAAAAAGGGTGAGGACTTTTCTTTTGTGAGTCTTGGTGCCTTGCTCATGGGCACTTCAGCCCAAGGCCCCCCCATGTTAACCGAACCACAGGTCTTTGAACTGTGGGGGAAACCAGAGTACCCAGAGGAAACCCATGCAGACACGGGGAGAACATGCAAACTCCACACAGAAAGGCCCCTGGGCTCGAACCCAGAACCTTCTTGCCGTGAGGCAACAGTACTAACCGCTACACCACCGTTATAATTGAGTTATCATTACACCACTGCTACAGCCTACCTGCATAACATCATGGTCCACTATTAGAGGTGGGTTCAAAGCAGGTCAGAGTATTCCCAAACCCTTCAAAAATCAGGTGTGTGCTTTCATGGGTTAGTAAAGCACTATTATTGCTTGCAGTGCTATTAGACAGATTTCATGTTTGTTCTGTGACTTTCCAGAAGAAATGATTAAAAGTGCAGTAGAGCCTGGATTCAAGCAAGTGAAGTGCTTTATAAAATCAAGCATATAGATTTGTGACTTGTGTTCATCAGGAAGCTACATCAGCAGCAGGATATTTGCTTTTTCTACATTACTGATCATGAGACCACCCTCAGCACAAACGTTCTTTATAGAGATTCTAAAACCTCCTAAAAGTCAGAAATCCTAAACCTTGACTGGGGTTTGAAACAGAGCACATGGTTCTTAAATCCATGGTATCTGTATATGTAAGAGGTGGCTGTCTCTTGACCGGAGCGTGCTTACTGTATGTGTCAGAGAATGTAACGTTAAGCTGAAAAGCCAAACTGAAACCACCCCCCCCCCCCCCCCAAAAAAAAAAAAAAACAACCCACACTGTGTCTGTGTGTTTGTTTCACAGTGATGGCAGAGCGGTGATAAGGAGGAGGAGAGTGAAGAGGTGGCTGTCTCTTGACCGGAGTATGTGTGCATGTGTGTGTCAGAGAACATAACGTTAAGCTGAAAAACCAAACTGAAAATTAAAAAAAAGACTGTGTCCATCATCGTTACCTGCCTGTCTGCACTTCAGTGTTCCACCCACCCTCAGGGACATACTACCCTGACCTTGCCCTTTATGTGCCGAGATGTCTGCAAATTCTCTGCATCTCTTCATAATATGGTGTACTATACATAGTTTACACATGACGTCACAGAGTCGGGGATTCCCTAGTGGCGGCCATCTTGTGGGTCAAGCTTACTGTACGGGTCATTGAGCACACATTGTAACGCGCGAGTACAAAGTCTTCAAAAGAACCCAAGCAGGCTATTTAAAGCTAGCAAATGGTGCATACCTGTTGTATTCACGGCTGTTGTAATAGGTCAGATGATGACGTCAAGCGGAGCTTTTATGGAATTCCCACTGTACGGGAGCACGAAGGCGAGCAAACAAAGAAACTCAGCATACAAAGGAGAAATCTATGGCTTGCGAGAATCAGCCGCAAGGATTATCAGCCTTCCAAACACAGCAAAATCTGCTCCGATCATTTTATAAGTGGTAAGTTGTTTAAATAAACAATCAATTGTGTTTAAGTTTGTTTTTGGAAACCAAAACATCGTGTAAACAATCTCTGGAGAATGCCAAACTGGAACCGCTGAGTGTACGTTTACATTGTAATGTACACTTAATATCACTCGTTTGTCACGTTTCTATTTGACACTTGTCACTTCACTCACGCAAGGGTCATTTTTGAAAAACATTTTAGGTCTATTCTGTATGCAGGGATGCAAACAGCGCGCCTTTTGGCGGATGCCGCCTTTTTCACGGCTGAATTGCGCAGATCCGATTTGGGGGGGGGGGGGGGGGCGTTGGAGTGTCTGATTATAATTTCAAAGTAAATTCTGTATTAAAATTACTAAATAAGCAAATCCGTTACAGTCCATGAAACATAGGAAGTATAAGGATGAGGAAAAAACAGTGAATCGGAAAGCTGCGCACATTTGCGCAGCTTTGCGCAAATGTGCACAGCTTTCTGATTTACTGTTAATTTTACTTAATGTAAAATTTGTCTTAAATCAACTCGATATTATACACACACACACACACACACACACACACACACATATATATATATATATATTTATATGCAGTGTTGAGAGCTCTAAAATTCCAATGTTTACATACCTTGGCTGTAATTAGGACACGACAGTCACTTGTTTTTATATGGTGGACTTCACGGACCCAGCCACAGACAAAATAATTGTATGACTCCAGCGACTTGTATGCTTTGAGGTCATCAAGCGTGTAGGCACTTTTACTATTCACGAAATAGTTCACAATATCAGGGTACGATATGGATGGCAGCCCTGCATAGTCACTTGAAAATGCATCTTTGTCCACTTCGTAGGGGTCAATTCCCCCAATCAAGGCCAGTTTGGCTGCATACCATTGTCATGAGATGTCGTCCAATGTATCTATATACTTCCATTTGCTTGATTTTGCTGACATTGATCTTTATTTTAGAAAACTGACTATATAACTTCATAAATTCGTCAGAGATAACGTAGCCGGTAATGGCGATGGTCCGTTTTGTTTGCCCCACAAGATGGCGGCTGGAGGGCGTTCCCCGGAATGCAGTGACGTCAGTGAAAACTATGTATAGATTTTGCAGAGGTGGACAGTAACGAAGTACATTTACTTGAGTACTGTACTTAAGTACACTTTTTGAGCATTTGTACTTTACTTGAGTATTATTTTTTTTGGAAACTTATGACTAACTTCACTACATTTGAAAGAAAAATATTGTACTTTTTACTCCACCACATTTCTATCAAGGTCCTCATAACTCATTACTATGAAATGGCTTTGAAAGTGGATGTTTTTTCTTTTCTAAAACATGCTTTTTTTTTTTTTTTGCAGGTGACACTGAGACAACCTAGCAGTAATCACTAGGGTCACATCCATAGACTGGATAAAATCAAGATCAATGATTTCTCTGCAGCACGATTTAACACGATCAATTGATGACAGAATGGAAGGAGGCGGTTCTTCTGGGAAATGCATGCACCCATGACTACAGCAAGAACCAACTTTTTATTCCTTTCAGAAAACTGAAGAGTTGTTTCATTTTAAACGTTTGCTTTGTTTGCCTAAAACGGAGCACATCACAGCCTTACAAAAACTTGCTGTCTGACCTGCAGAAAAGCTTGCAGTCAAGTTTTATGTGCTTTTAGAGCTAGCGATAACGTTGCAATAGCTATGCAGTCTGGTTAGTCAAATTATTTTCTATGGATTTGCCCGCCAAGTTGCCATAGCCTTGTCCACAGTTAACGATAACACATAGCTAGTTAACTTGTCAACTGCAGTCCTAAAGTCAGCAAGTTAACTGCAGTCCCCAGCCACAAAAGCACCACTGCAAGAGTCCAGAGCATCCTCCAGGTGCGACCCCCAACTGTCCACATGGGGCCGCCCTCCACAGGAGCGATGTAATGAGACTCCAACCAGACACAGGGCACCAGGATGGATCAGGCAGGTCCGAGGAGCAGAAGAGGTCAGCATCTCGATCCCAGGACCGACATGTAACTCAGAGGGACAGATTGGGGGGGGGGCAGGTTGTTAGGTATTCCCCAATGTCACCTGAATAAGTAGGAACAGTATACATATTGCACTGAGTACAAGCAGGGACTCCGGCAACTAACTATGACAGCATGAATAAAAGGGGAGAGCCAGAAGGTAACACAGGCATGAGGGAGCCCCGGGACATAAAGCAGCCGGCCACTACACCGTCAACAAACTCGAGTGAGCAAGCAAGTGGGGACTGACAGCATCCATACATCCCAGTTTACCAAAACACACTATGTCTGAGGACCCTCCAGATCTACACCTTTACCTCATAAACACCATTAACAAAAGGCTTGACTAAACAGATATGTTTTCAGCCTAGACTTAAACACAGACTGTGTCTGATTCCCGAACACTACTTGGAAGGCTGTTCCATAACTGTGGGGCTTTGTAAGAAAAGGCTCTGCCCCCTGATGTAGCCTTCAATATACGAGGTACCAGCAGATAGCCTGCACCTTTTGATCTAAGTAGGCGTGTTGGGTCATAGAGGAGCAGAAGTTCACTCAGGTACTGTGATGTGAGATCATTCAGTGCTTTAAAAGGTCAATAGTAGTACTTTATAATCAATATAAAATTTGATTGGGAGCCAATGCAGTGTGGATATGACAGGGGTGATTGTGGTCATATTTTCTAGTTCTAGTAAGGACTCTTGCTGCTGCATTTTGAACTAACTGGAGCTTGTTTATGCATTTATTGGAACATCCAGACAGTAAGGCATTACAATAATCCAACCTGGAGGTAACGAAAGCATGAACTAGTTTTTCCGCGTCATGTAGTGACATTAAATTTCTTATCTTAGCAATATTTCTGGGATGAAAGAAAGCTAGCCGAGTAATGTTATCAATGTGAGTTTTGAATGAAAGACTGGGGTCAATAATCACTTTGAGGTCTTTTACTGCTGTACGGGAAGAAACAGAAAGGCCATCCAGAGTTACTGTGTAATCAGAAAACTTACTTCTAGCTACATGTGATCCTAGTACAAGTACTTCAGTCTTGTCAGAGTTAAGCAGAAGGAAATTAATAAGCATCCAGTGTCTAATGTCCTTTACACATTCTTCAATTCTATTAAGCTGGTGTTTCTCATCTGGTTTTGCAGAAACATACATCTGTGTGTCATCAGCATAACAGTGGAAACTAATACAATGTTTACGAATAATATCACCCAGAGGTAACATGTATAAGGAAAAAAAAAGCAGTGGACCCAAGACAGAACCTTGTGGAACACCAAAAACTTTACCTCAGTACGTCTAGAAATATCACCATTTATATCAACATACTGATAGCAATCAGTTAAATAAGACCTGAGCCAGGAGAGGGCTGTTCCCTTAACTCCCACAACATTTTCTAGTCTATCCAGAAGAATGGAATGATCAATGGTATCAAATGCTGCACTAAGGTCAAGCAACACACAAGCAGCGAGACACAGCCCTGATCAGACGCCAACAGTAGGTCGTTTACTACTTTAACCAGAGCTGTCTCTGTGCTATGATGAGGTCTAAATCCTGACTGATACATTTCATGGATATTATTCCTATGTAAATATGAGCATAACTGCTGTGCCACAGCTTTTTAAGGATCTTGGAGATAAAGGGGAGGTTTGATATTGGCTGATAATTGGACAGCTGACAGGGATCAAGGTCAGGTTTTTTTAATCAGGGGTTTGATAACTGCTAGTTTAAAGGATTTGGGTATATAGCCAATCGTAAGAGAAGAATTTATTATTTTTAGAAGTGGTTCAATTACTTCAGGTATTATCGGTTTGAATAGATGTGTAGGTAAGGGATCTACTACACAAGTCGAGGCTTTTGATGCCGAGATTAATGAAAGTAATTCAGTTTCTTTTAGGGGAGTAAAACATTCTAATTGATGATCTGATACAGTTATATTGTTAACTACAGGGTCACTTACATTGTCTGACCTTAAATTAGTTGTTTGAATTTTTGCCGGATATTCTCAATTTTGTTATTAAAAACATTCATGAAATCGTTGCTACTACAGGTATGCAGGTGTCTATAGTGGACTTATTCCTGGTTAATTTTGCTACAGTATTAAATAAGAATCTAGGATTATTTTTATCATCTTCTATTAGGGAGGAGAGATATGTTGATCTAGCAGCACTAAGAGCTTTTCTATACTTCAGGAAGCTCTCCTTCCACGCTAATTTGAACACTACCAAATTTGTTTGATGCCATTTACGTTCCAATTTTCAAGTGGTCTGTTTTAATGTGCGAATGTCATTATACCAGGGTGCTAATTTTTTGTCTCTGACCATTTTCCTTTTAAGAGGCGCGACATTATCTAAGGTATGGCGGAACGTCGACTCTAAGCATTCAGTTGCCTGATCAAGTTCTGCAGGGGCTGACAGTGACCCAATCAAAGTTGATAACTCTGCGAGATCATTTATAAAGCTCTGTGCAGTAGTTGACGTGAATGTACGTTTAATACAGTAGCGTGGTGAGGTGCATATATTATTACTCAGACATGGTTTGAATGAGATGAGATAATGAGCTGAGATAACTTCAGACTGTGGAAGTATGACTATTTTCTACGTTTAACCCGAATGTTAGTATTAGATCGAGGGTGTGACCACAATTATGGGTCGGTCCTATGACATTCTGATTAACCCTTACTGAATCTAAAATGGACACAAACACTTTTCAAAGGGTCTTCTGGGTTATCGAAGTGAATATTAAAATGTCCGACAACTAAAGCTTTGTCTAAAGCCTCGGTCACAACCGGCCGTACGTGCTCCTACAGCCGGTCTACGTGCAAGAAACGCACGGAGGGCGCGCGTGTGACGTGCTGATTTTCGAGCCGTAGACTGGCCGCAGAGGTTCTTTGTCATGTCAAACAAACTCTACGGGCGCTTACGTTTTTTTCAGGTTGCAAGACAAACTTACGGCCAACGCGCGTCTTTCTCCATGAACAAAAAAAAAAAAGCAGCGATTTGGGAAACGCCAAAAATCGCACGGCCAAAAAATCGTACGTCCGGTTGTGACCTAGGCTTAAGGAAATAACCAGATCTGAGATAAAATCTGCAAATTCAGAAAGAAACTCAGAATATGGCTCAGGGGGCCTGTAAATAATAAGTAATGGAATTAACTGGGTAGACTTATTTTTCAAGGCTACATACATTATATTCGTATGAAGAACTTCAAATGTATTAAATTTATAACCAGGTTTTTGTGCTACACCAAGAATCCTTATAAATAACCACAGCGCCTCCTCCTCTGCCAGTTAGACGAGGCTGGTGTATATAACTGTATCCAGGAGGACTAACTTCATTTAATGCTATAGATTAATTTGGCTTCATCCATGTTTCAGTGAAACAAAGTACATTAAACTCCTGATCAGTAATAAGTTCATTAACCATTATCACTGTAGGTACAGTCCGCCATTTTGTGTCTAAGAACTACAACTCCCAGCCAACTTCCGCGTGACCTACGTCACGCCTGGGCGGGATCATCTACGTCAGTCCGCCATGAGCGCATAAGTCCAGGCGGAAGCTCCCAGCTCTTTGTCTCTCGCGTCCGGATTCCAAGGAATCTAGACGCATAAAAAGATGCTCTCAAACCCGAAAACACCTCTTTCTTGCAAGATCCATCGTTCAGCGCGATTTCTTACCCTTGGCCAAGGTAAACTCTAGAGTCGCGCGATCTTTAAACTCAACCTGAGTTACAACCGGTTTATTCATATTAGACGTGACGTCACGACTGCAGCCCAGGCAGTTAAAAGTTAAGAAGCGATTGAAACCTTTTTAACTCAAAAGCGCTGTGCATATTATTCTGATCAGAGACTTTCCTCATCACGAGCCACGACGCATCGGATCAAGAGAAGTTCTCTGTCCACGGAATCGACTCACGTGCTCCATAACGGCGAGACTCATTAGTTTTAGAACATCTCCCTAATCTTGCATATAAGCGAGATACTGGAAGTAAGACGGTCAACATTTTGGGCATAAATAAATTTAGTCTTAGGAATTTGCTTTTATTGAAATAGTGTGAATTTAAACCCAGGTTTATTGTTACACTGTTAAAACACGCAGCGTGTTGATTTATTTTGTTTAATCTCAATTGTTTTAATAGATAGGCTGTGCATGCTTTTCTTTACTACTAACATATTTAGTTCTCTTATTATACATCTTGATCTCATCAAGATTTCAGTGGATTCAGTACTGTACAAGTTGGTGAAATTAGCCTATGGTTAATTTCTTTGGCTCATTAGCGTCCAAAGCTAATTCCTTTGTTTCATTAGCCTCAGTAGGCCTCACCAGGCCTAACCAACACACACTCACAAACATACCCTAGTTAGCCACACGGCTAATTCCTTTGTCTTAGCTTAGCCACAAAGCTAATCTAGGCCTACCACGTGCTCAGCAGGCCATCAGGCCTGATAAACCACACCTCAGCTAGAAATCCACATCCTAGCTTTTTGTTCAGGCCACGTGGCCACTCAAACACACCCTAGTTAGCTACGGCTAATTCCTTTGTCTTTAGCAACACGTGCTCAGTAGGCCTCACCAGGCTTAACAAACACACTTTAGCTAGGCCATAGGGCCTTTAACAAGCACACATTAGCAACAAGCTAGACCTAACACACCTTTCTTTAACTCCACGAGGTGGTCCTTGGGCCTTAATTCCTCCCCCACAAACACGTGGAGTTAGCCACAAGAGCCAACCCTCTCAAGAGCAACACCCAAGGTCTCTCTCTCTCTGTCTCTCTCTCTCACACACACACACACACACACGCTCTTACACACATATATGACCATCATATTTGAATATCTGCTGACATTATTCATTTTATTTTTATCTTTGTTATAATAAATTCATTTATCAAAGCTGTGTGTATTCATCTTGTTGGTGTACAAATATTTTCGAAGTCCCCAATCTCTCAAAGAATTCAAAAAGGTGCAGATGATTTATGTAATATGGTAAGTGATCAATAATAACTTGGAATATACCATAATTTAGCTGTTTGGTAATTTTATTATTAAGCACTAGAATTAATGGTATGATTCACTGAATAATTCACTTGAATGATTCAGTTCAAACGATTCAATGAGACTGATTCTATGGTATGATTCAATTCAAATGAGTCAAATTAAACGATTCAATGGGATTGATTCATTTTAATTATTAACCTTCAAATTTAATGAGACTGATCACTTAATATTAATAGTAACTGATTGTACCTACAGCACTTTAGATGCAAGAGATCTAATATTTAATAGCCCCACCTTTAGATCAAAGATGCTGGCAGCAGCTGTACAGTCAGTATGATCTAATTTTATATTGATTCGGTTACTGGAACGAACTCTCTGAATATTTCTACCTTTTTGTTTAGCACGGGGAACAGACAGTCTCGATGTAGTGGACCCTGCAGTGTTTCCCACAGACCAGGTAGCAATTTGTGGTGCTCCACTGTGCTGATGAGGGAATCGTGCGCGGTGGTGTCGTGGCGGTCGGTGGAGTCGGTCATTGGGGTGTATGCAAAATGTTTACAGCGGGCGGTGTTCAAACACAGTATTTTTCTTCAGAGTCACCTGCTGGGACTATTTTAAAGCTACAAGAAGCATTTGAGATTATTCAGTTCAATCTAAATTCTTTTAAGTTCTTTAAGAGAAGACAGCTAAAACAATTTTTCCCAGAACCCTGCCTGGTTTCATTCCTCAACCCAACTTTACATTACAGGGCAGGCCATTAGTTTGCTGGGCTTGATGTTGGTGGAAAACCTGTCTTTTAAATTTATGAAAATTACTCACCAAAATTGAAGTTAAAGTTTAGTTTTTACTAGAGATGCACCGATTGCAATTTTTTTGGGCCGATTCCGATTTTCCATGGAGTGTGACCTGCCTATACCGATTTTGGCCGATTCCAATTTCATTTTTTCAAACCACTTCACAGCACACACAGACTATTTTCTTTTTATCTTTTCTTTAATAGAACATTCTGCCAGATTTTCAGTAATAAATTTTCAACACCTCAAAGGTTGAAAACAAACAAAAAGACATTGTTCTTTGTAAAATCTTTCTTTATGTTTGGTATTAACATATTAATTCCTGAAATAGGAAATTCACACAAACATTTTTTCTTTTCCCATCCAGTATCTGGCACAAAAACAACTTCCCCCTCATATATTATTTGCCTACTGCTATGGAACACACTTTCATAAGCCTATTTAGATCTGAAAACTTATGCCTTATAGAACAACCCATTTCTTCATTCAGTATCAAAATACAAAAATAATTTCCAGTCATACTTATACCATAGCCATTCGATCATCTTTGTCAAATGTGTATTTGTAGAGTAATTTCCAATGGAATCAAGTGCAACCAAGGTTGTAAAACAAACAAAAAGACATTTTTTTTTCTTTCTCTCTTTGTACAAATCTAACTAGATGTTTGGTAATAGGCTAATATTAATTCCTGTAATGGGAAATTCACACAACCACAAACGTTTTCTTCTTTTCACATCCAATATCTGGTACAAAAATAAATTCACTATATTTGGATATCCAAATATAGTGAATTTTTTTTTGTTAACGGCGCGCGCGCCGGAGCTCGTTAGGCGCGCAGGACTGACACTGTTCTGCGCAAGCGCAACACAATCGCACTAGAAAGCATGTTCAAGCTGCCAGTGTAGCTGCAGTCTTTTTAGTTGCGAATTACGAGTATTTCCACTTTCATCCCTATGTGATACACAAGTTTTGATCGGCAGAAAATCGGCATATTTTAATTTTGACTGGCCGGTCGCCGGTCATGGCCGATCACGTGAAAATCGGCCGATTCCGATCAGCAGCCGGTCAATCGGTGCATCACTGGTTTTTACCTTAGTTTTTTGCCTTTTTGGTGGCAATCTTTCAATCATTCTTTAGTTGACATTCAAGGAATAAATTGCAAAAAAACAAGCTGGAGGTTTTTATTTTAAATATTGAACTCAACACTTACTCCAACCAATACTAAAATGAAATAAACAGCATAATGTAACAAAATAATAATAAAATATCATAATTAGATGTAAGAAACCACTTAAAGTAACACCAAGGCAACTAACAATAATAAAAAAGCATTACCCTAATTGGTGCAAAGCCTGCATGCCCTATCAGAACATTTAATTCTGCGTGGCTTCCTGAGAGAGGAAAAAAAAAAAAACTCAAGTGCCCTATCGTAAGGGAAGTCATTGCTGAAGCGGGATAAACGGGATAATGCAATAAGGCCGGTTCCTCGCGTCAAGCTGCTACTGTATGCATCAAAATTGGTTTATAGCCTGACTCAGGGATGTCCATTTCCTGTAAGCCAAGAAGGCTATGATAAAGCTCATCACGAGCACAACGTAGGCTACCTTTTAAAATAAGGGGTCGGAAGGCGAATCGGGAAGGCTGCGTTATTTTTAATTAGCCTAACAGGCCTACTTGCAGTCCGGGTGTATGCGCAACGGCAGGCCTGTGGACACGCCTCTCCGTCTCTGTCTGTGTGTGCGCGCGCGTGAACAATAAGAAAGAGCACTATGAATGAACGGAACGATACGCAACGGAATTTTTTCTTCAAAATCGCGAGTCTGATTGTGTGGCGATAGGAATCCATTGAGTGGCGCTGCGCCACACAATGGTCTATGTATGGGAAACCCTGCCCTGAGTGACGACTCTCTGCAGCTAGCAGACAGTCGTTTTAGCCTGTTTGTCTGCTCCCTGGCCTTGGCTCTGGATGGTCAGAAATTAACTAGGCCTGTTCTGAGACTATGACCTATGCTGCAGGAAATGAGAGCAGCACCTTCCCGAGTGGGATGGATACCTTCCCGAGTGGGATGGATACCGTCCCACCCTAACAGGCCAGCAGTGCCCTCAAAATTAGCCCAATTATCTATAAAGCCCACACTGTTTTCAGAGCACCACCTGGACAACTAGCAGTTCAGCGACCATAACCTGCTGTAAGCTACATCACCACGCCGCATTGGGATGGGGCCAGAGCATACTACAGCATCAGACATCACTTTCGCTAATTTAAACACCTCTACAAAGTTACTCATAGTAACCTCAGACTGACAAAGGTGTATATCATTAGCTCCTGCATGGATAACCATGTTCAGTATAAATGATACAATATATACAAAATGTATACAAAAGAATCAGTAGTGTATACGATAATTGAGGCACTAATGGTGATCGGAAGTAACAGGGCGAGTGGATGTTAAAATGTGATAGGGAAAAATCACGTGGTTACACACACACACACACACACACACACACACACACACGCGTGTGTGTGTGTGTGTGTGTGTGTAATGTGAAGGGAATGCACGAGCCATGCCAGGCCACGCCTACAAGGAGAGTGTGCGAAATTAAGACAAAGGAATCTGGAGTTTGAACTAGCCTCGGTTAAAAAGCGAGCACATGCACAATCTAACTACACAGATAGTAAACCAAGTAAATCAACAACACACGGTCCAAGACCGACTTTTATGTGAATCAAAATGCGTATATTTAAAATCATAAATGAATTCAAATAACACTGTTCACGTTAACTAGCTACAAGTAAAACTAACAAACTTTGCCCAGATGCCAGCCTTACTCATTAGCGATTGAAGTGTGCTTTCTCCGGGATAGCGCGGGATGCAGGTCTGGGAAGAAGACGGTATTGAAAGTGAGCCTTCTGATCCGAGATAGCGTGGAACACGGATCCCGGAAGAAGACAGTATTGAAAGTGAGCCTTCTGATCCAAGATAGTGCGGAACGTAGATCTGGAGTGAAGACAGTTTTGCTCCTTCCGCAGCTCGTCAGCTGGAGATCCTCGGCGTCTTGTAGGGCGCCCGATGATCTAGAAAGAGTGTTGCTTATAATTTTGTCGATGTTGGTGAAAAAAAAAAAGGGATCAGGTTGCCTCTTTATTTTTTTTGAAGTACCGCGTAGGCTGCAGTAACTATAACCGGTTCAATTATTATTACAATTCCGCGAAGGTCAAGCACATTGAACTTTGGCTAAAAGTCCAGTATCAATAGCTGGTTCTCTGTCCTTCTGTAGCGCCAAATGCATCGGCTTCTCTCTTTCACGCGTGGAGTCCACCAGAGAGGACATCCATGGCCAGAGAGAGGGAGATTTCATTTCCCTCGCTGATTTAAAGCAGTCATGACATCACTGTACCTGGTATCAGGTATCCTCTCTGTCCAATACTGTTACAGGAAGTCAGAGGAAGAGAGGAGATAAAACATGCCATCGAGTACAGAGATGGGTGTGTTTCAAACTGGTTGTGAAAGGGTTACCATGGTTACGGACATGGCCGCTGTCCTTACACCACTTTTCAAATGTATAAATTGTTGGTATAAAAAGTTTTAGTTTTAAGTAAAATGTACAGGGGAGAACATAAGGGTATTTGCCATTATCGGCAGAGTTTATTTTTTGGGTTTTGTTTGGCTTTAAAGGAGCTGCGCAGTCCGAGTGAATGACCTTGACATCTGTGACATCACAGCAGGAAGGCTATCGGTCTCATCACCATTTCCGCTATACTAAAACACAGAGCTAGCTGCAACTTCGAGCCTCCATTTTGAGTTAATTTATCGCCATGCCACATAGATGTGTTGCTGGCGGGTGCAGCAACAGGATAGAAGGTTGATTTATGTTGCATTCATGGCTTAAGAATGTTCAAACTGCAAAGATTTGAATGAATGAACCCTTATCACTGTTACCAGTGAAACTGACCATCAACCTGTCCTTACAGAGGGGGAACAGGACAGGAAGACAGGGATAAAAGAAAAAGAAACAGTAGTAACATGAGGAAAGATGAGGAAAAAAAGAACACCCCCCACTATGCTCCTATCAGGAGTACAGTGTGGGAGCATTTAAAAACCTCCACACAAGCACACTTTAAAACATGGGACTTGAGGGGAGGGGAGGAGGTAGAGGTAACCCAGCGAAAGCAAGCAGCCGTCCGCTCCTGCAGCCATGAGGGCACTGGTCACGCACCCGCTTGTCACACTGGGGGTGAAAAACTGCGACCGCGGAAAATTGGGGAAGGAATGCGAAGAATGCGAGTGTCTCTCCCAGGGGAAATGTTGCCCCAGCAACGGCCTCGATCGAGGCCGGTGCTGTTCAGGGAGCCGAATGTCGATAAGATAGAGATTGTTTGGTCTTTCGAACAGACGCAGTCTTTACACGTCCAAACCACTCGTCCATCTCTGTCCATTTTGTCCATTCTGTTCAATTCAATTTGGTCTCCGAAATACTTATTCCTTGCAAAGCTGAAACCGTCTCCAAGATGACAACCATGTTGTGGTTCAAGTTCTGCCACAGTCTGAGTGCCGACAGCTTTGCCCACCGCTTCAATCATATCGGGCAGCTTTGTGGGGCTTTGAACAGCTGTCACCTTTGTCTGATTTCCTCGATATACCAGGGCAATGCCTAATCCAATCAGCAAAAGTCCGGTAATCATGGTTCCAAATAGGTAAATATCTTCAAAGTCCTCCACAGACGTTCTGGCAGGACAGGTGGGTTCCCCCGAACCCAGGCTTCTCATTGAGAAAACTGTCTCAATTTCGTTAGGAGACCAATTTATCAAATCCATGCTTTTTTAGTTTAGAAATTCAATGTGGAGAGAGTCTCTCAAAAAAAAAAAAGTATAGGCAGACAAGACAAAACAAAGAGCACAAGCAGGGGGGAAAAAAAAAAAAAAAAGGAGAGGAGAGCAGAGAAATGTGACCACCTTCCGTGAGAGCACGGAGAGAGGGAAAAAAAAACGCGTTGGACGCGTTTTGCAAGAAATTCACGGATTGGGTGCCTACAAAGTGGTCTCTCCTCTGCACATTTTACTGAAGACTCGTACGAGACCTCTGATCTTTTGAGGAGCGTTGGCAATAAGCCCGTATTGAAAGAGGTTGCGGTACCAACAATTCAAGGAAAACTACAAGAAAAGGAAAGCAAGTTCAGCTGCATCAGTTCTCCCAGAGCGTGAGCTGAGCAGCAAATGGCGGAGTACTGAGTATGGAGAAAATGGAGAATGAGTGGACCAGTCATCAGATTTCTCTGCTGGATATGCTTCTTCCCCCCCCGCTGGATATGCTTGCCTCAGCAGCAATATCTCACCCTTATGTGGAAGAAGCGAATGAACGAAGAACTGAAAGTCAGATTGTTTCAAAACAATCAGCCACAAGCTCGGCCTTTAGGAAGCGAGATGCGACTCTAATCTGGCTACATAAACAAAAACACTCGTTGTTTACCTGTGTTGAGATTAATACATGTAACTTGTATTGTGTATTTAAGTTACCAGTATCAGATTATTTAATTTGCTTCAGAATGTGATCGTCTCAGTTCATTGATTATTTAATTAGCCTTTTATGTTTTATCAGTGAAAACGCATGCATGTACATGTATGTTGCACAAGTTATAACGCCTATCCTGTTTTAATGAGAGTCACATGAGACAATCAGTTCAATTCCATCCAATTCTCTAGATGGCTTTGTTCTCTGGCTTTATTTCGCAAGGTGGGGGCCTCCATGGCCGACGTGTTACAATTGGATTCACTTTCCGATGGTTCGAACTGATAAGGTTCTACAGTGGTGCTTGAAAGTTTGTGAACCCTTTAGAATTTTCTACATTTCTGCATAAATATGACCTAAAACAACATCAGATTTTCACACAAGTCCTAAAAGTAGATAAAGAGAACCCAGTTAAACAAATGAGATAAAATTATTATACTTGGTCATTTATTTATTGAGGAAAATGAGCCAATATTACATATCTGTCAGTGGCAAAAGTATGTAAACCTTTGCTTTCAGTATCTGGTGTGATCCCCTTGTGTAGCAATACAGTAACTGAAACTAAACGTTTCCCATAACTGTTGATCAGTCCTGCACACTGGCTTGGAGGAATTTTAGCCCACTCCTCCGTTCAAAACAGCTTCAACTCTGGGATGTTGGTGGGTTTCCTCACATGAAGTGCTCGCTTCAGGTCCTTCCACAACATTTCGATTGGATTAAGGTCAGGACTTTGACTTGGCTATTCCAAAACATTAACTTTATTCTTCTTAAATCATTCTTTGGTAGAACGACTTGTATGCTTAGGCTTGTTGTCTTGCTGCATGACCCACCTTCTCTTGAGATTCAGTTCATGGACAGATGTCCTGACATTTTCCTTTAGAATTCAAAGGTATAATTCAGAATTCATTGTTCCATCAATGATGGCAAGCTGTCCTAGCCCAGGTGCAGCAAAACAGGCCCAAACCATGATACTACCACCACCACATTTCACAGGTGGGATAGGCTTCTTATGCTGGAATGCAGTGTTTTCCTTTCTCCAAACATAACGCTTCTCATTTAAACCAAAAAGTTCCATTTTGGTCTCATGCGTCCACAAAACATTTTTCCAATAGTCCTCTGGCTTGTCCATGTGATCTTTAGCAAACTGCAGATGACCAGCAGTGTACTTTTTAAGAGGGCAGTGGCTTTCTCCTTGCAACCCTGCCATGCACACCATTGTTGCTCAGTGTTCTTCTGATGGTGGACTCATGAACATTAGCCAATGTGAGAGAGGCCTTCAGTTGCTTAGAAGTTACCCTGGGGTCCTTTGTGACCTCGCCAACTTTTACATGCCTTGCTCTTGGAGTGATCTTTGTTGGGTCAACCTCTCCTGGGGAGGGTAACAATGGTCTTGAATTTCCTCCATTTGTACACAATCTGTCTGACTGTGGATTGGTGGAGTTCAAACTCTTTAGAGATGGTTTTGTCACCTTTTCCAGCCTGATGATCGTCAACAACGCTTTTTCTCAGGTCCTCAGAAATCTTTTGTTCGTGCCATGATACACTTCCACAAACACGTGTTGTGAAGATCAGACTTTGATAGATCCCTGTTCTTTAAATAAAACGGTGCCCACTCACACCTGATTGTCATCCCATTGATTGAAAACACCTGACTAATTTCACCTTCAAATTAACTGCTAATCCTGGAGGTTCACATTCTTTTGCTACTCACAGACATGTAATATTGGATCATTTTCCTCAATAAATAAATGACCAAGTATAATATTTTTGTCTCCTTTCTTTAACTGGGTTCTCTTTATCTACTTTTAGGACTTGTGTGAAAATCTGACGTTTTAGGTCATATTTATGCAGAAATATTGAAAACTCTAAAGGTTTCACAAACTTTCAAACACCACTGTCCGCGTATAGCAGTAGCATGTACACCCACTCCAATTTCCGGACCATCACAGTCAGATGTATTACTATCTGAGGAATCCGAAGAATCTCCAATAAATCTGAACGAAAAGGCCATTGCAACCACTTTCGCCTGCAAAGTCTGGCTTTGGTCTATAGCACCGGTTACCCCAGTGACGTCATGCACTCAGGGCTGGCTGGCTCAGCGGGGCTGGCTGGCTCAGCGGGGCAGCTGGAATGCTAACTTTGCAGTTGATTTTAACTCTCAAAAAAAAAATTTTTTTTATTCCCAATTATGCAGCATACAAGAGTCAAGGATGGAGATACTATCCACTCAGAAATGTATTTCAAAATAAAAGGTTCTGCGTATCTGCTTTAAAAATCACCCACAATCCTAAGTGCACGTAAAGGTGGGGCCTTTTCAATGACGCACACCAACACGACTGTGTAGCAGGCACACAGGGTTAAACTGTAGTCTCAGGATGAATGGAAATCAGTAGTCTGGGGTGAAGGGAATATACAAAAAAAAAAAAACGAAGGATCGCATTAAAGCGGCAAAATGTGGTTTAACATTAAATCGCCTACTGAGATGAGCACAGTCCATGACTAAAGCTGTTTTCATATTTCTAAGAGTGACTAGTCTTTCAAATACATGCATGTTATTTACCAGCTGGGAGGTCCTTATTGTGAAATACCATGACCAAGATCTTGAAAGTACTGACCGAGGCCTCTGGGCCGAGGTCACGGTATTTCATGATACAGACCAACCTTAAGCTGGTAAATAATCATGGCAGCGGGGGCGTGGCCGAGCGTCGGTCTGTGAATGGTGGGCAGAGTCAGGGAAGGTGAATGGTCGCATCACTACACCTGTTGTCAATTAACGTGCTTGTGTCTCCCCTTCAGTGACCACGCACAATAAAAGGAGAGCGAGAAGAGGAGATCGGCGCCAAATGGCTCATTGACCGCTTGTATGTATGTGCATGAGTGTGTGAGAGTTTTTTGGAACCCTATGTTTCAAAGTGGTAAAATAAAAACTCCAACGCAAACAGCCGCCTGCTGTGCTTCTGTGCTCCACCCACACCTGAATCTCGCAACAGTGGTGTTGAAACCCGGGACAAGTGCAGAAGAGAACAGCCCCATGGAGTTCTCGCCGTTCAAGGACCTCATCCATGCCCTCGCCACAGCCCAGCAGAACCAGCACCAAGCGCTGGTCGCCCTCCGGAAGAAGCAAGAACAACTGTTCGAAGCCTTGGTGCTGGCCCAACAGGAAGACCGCCAGGCGTTCCGGCACCTGCTCGTGTCGGCGGGGCCCACAACCGCCAACGGAGCGGACCCTAACAAAGATGGGTCCGCACGACGACCCGAAAGTCTTCCTCGTGCTCTTCGAGCAGGCAGTGGAGGCATAGGGTTGGCCGGTGGACCAGCACACCTCCTCCCCCTGCTGACGGGCGAGGCACAGCTGACCATGCTGCAGCTCCCTGCTGACAGCCGGCTCGTGTATGCGGACCTATGGAGAGCCATCCTCCAATATGTCAGCTGCTCCCCAGAGCAACAGCAGCAGCGCTTCCGCTGACTGCACTTGGAGAAGGTCAGCCGGCTGTTCTCGTTCGGGCAGCAACTCCAGAACGCCTGCCGGCGATGGCTGAGGGCAGATGACCACAACGCCGAGGGAGTGATCGACCTAGTGACACTGGAACAATTGTCGTGCAACTTCCAGAAGGACCGGTGGAGTGGGTCCAGTGTCATTGCCTAGCATCGCTGGACCAGGCGATCGAGCTGGCAGAGGACCACATGACGGCAGTTCCGACGGCAGGAAGGCGTGCCTCCTCCTCTCTCTGCTTCCCGTCCTCACCCCATTCCCCCACCGCGGAGGCAAGGGCCGGTGCACCCGCGGTGTCCTCCCGTTTCCCCCTTCCTTGTCTGTGTCTCCTCCCCCCCAGGTGAATGCTCTCCGAAACACTGGTGCAGAGGGAGAGCCTGGGCCGGTATGCTGGCGCTACGGGGAGCCAAGACATCTCCAACATCAGTGCTCCGCGATGGAGGTGGGCGCGGTGGTCCGGGTCCCCGACGCGCCAGAAACCGTCCTCGATCGGGCCAGAGCGTATCGAATACCAGCAAGTGTCCAAGGGGATACGTATCAGGCTTTGGTGGATTCCGGCTGTAACCAGACCTTGATCCACCAAAGCCTCGTGCAAGGTGAGGCATTAGGGAGAGCACGAATGGTGAAGGTGTTGTGTGTGCACGGGGATGTTCACAACTACCCTTTAGTGTCTGTCCACATTATATTTTGAGGGGAAAAAAAAACAGTGTAAAGGCGGCGGTTAACCCTCATCTCACCCACTCGTTAATTTTGGGGACCGATTGGCCGGGGTTTAAGGAATTAATGACGCACATAGTGAAGAGTGGTTCCTGCTGTAATTCAGCTAGGGAAAGCCCCGGAATAGCATTGGTGGGAGAAGCGGTCACAGAGCCGTCTACGTCAGCACCACGTCAGGGCGATACGCGGAGTGAGGAGCGTCCTGCCCCTCCTCCCTCTCTCGGGGATTCCCTTGGGGATTTCCTGTAAGAGCAGTCACGAGACGGGACTCTGCGGCATGCATTTGACCAAGCGAGAGTAATCGATGGGCAAATTCTCCAGCCAAATGCAACGCCGGCCTTCCCCTACTTTGCTGTTATTAAGGATAGGCTATACCGAGTGACACAGGACACTCAAACTGGCGAAAAGATAACACAGCTGTTAATTCCAAAGAGCCGCCAGGAATTCATATTCCCGGCGGCTCACTTTAATCCCATGGCTGGACACTTGGGGCAGGATAAGACAAGCCCAAATAATGGCCCAGTTCTATTGGCCAGGGATTCGCGGGGATGTCCGTCGGTGGTGTGTGGCATGCCGCGAATGCCAATTAGTAAATCCCACGGCCACTCCAAAAGCGCCTTTGCGCCCTCTCCTTTTAATCAAGACCCCTTTTGAAAGAATTGGGATGGATCTCATTGGGCCATTAGCTCGGTCAGCACGGGGATATCGCTTTATTTTAGTTCTGGTGGACTATGCAACGCGATATCCAAAAGCAGTTCCTCTCCGCAATATCTCAGCACGCAGTATAGCAGAAGCACTCTTCCGCTTTATCTCCCGGGTCGGGATTCCGAAAGAAATCCTGACAGACTAAGGCACTACATTCATGTCACGCACACTGCGCGAGCTGTATGGGTTACTGGGAATTAAGCCTATACGCACCAGCGTTTATCACCCACAAACAGATGGCTTAGTAGAACGGTTTAATCGAACCCTCAGAAATATAATTCAGAAGTTCGTAAGCGAAGATACACGTAATTGGGAGAAGTGGCTCGAGCTCCTGTTATTTGCAGTACGAGAGGTCCCGCAAGCCTCCACAGGGTTTTCACCATTTGAATTGTTATATGGGCGGCACGGTGGTGTAGTGGTTAGCGCTGTCACCTCACAGCAAGAAGGTCCAGGTTTGAGCCCCATGGTTGGCGAGGGCCTTTCTGTGCGGAGTTTGCATGTTCTCCCCATGTCCGCGTGGGTTTCCTCCGGGTGCTCCGGTTTCCCCCACAGTCCAAAGACATGCAAGTTAGGTTAACTGGTGACTCTAAATTGACCGTAGGTGTGAATGTGAGTGTGAATGGTTGTCTATGTGTCAGCCCTGTGATGACCTGGCGACTTGTCCAGGGTGTACCCCGCCTTTCGCCCGTAGTCAGCTGGGATAGGCTCCAGCTTGCCTGCGACCCTGTAGAAGAATAAAGCGGCTAGAGATAATGAGATGAGAATTGTTATATGGGTGTAAGCTACATGGCATTTTAGACGTGCTACGTGAAAATGGGGAGGAGGGACCTTCACCCAGTAAGAACGAAATTTCAATACATGTTCTCGACCTGCGTGCCAAACTCCACACACTCACGCACTTAACCCAGGAGAATTTGCGGCAGGCGCAAGAACGTCAAGTCCGACTGTACGACAGGAGCACGCGCCTTAGGGAGTTCACACCAGGAGGCAAAGTACTCATATTATTGCCCACGTTGAGCTCCAAATTGGTCGCCAAGTAGCAAGGGCCCTTCAAGGTCACATGGTGAGTCAGGGGCGTTGACTATGAGGTGAGGCATTACGGATTTACCACCTCAGTCTGTTAAAATGTTGGAATGAGGTCCCCATGGCGTTGGTGTCGGTAATTCCGGAGAAGGCGGAGCTGGGGCCGGAGGTTCAAAAAAGGAAACTGACCTCGCCCGCCTCTCCAGTCCCCTATAGAGACCACCTCTCCCCGACCCAGCTCACGGAGGTAGCCCAGTTGCAGAAAGAAATTTTCCGACATGTTTTCGCCCCTGCCCAGCTGCACCCACCTCATAGAACTCCACATTGAGATGCCCCCAGGGATGGTAGTGCGCAGCCGCCCTTACCGCCTGCCCGAACACACACACAAAAAAAAGGTGGTCCGGGATGAACTTGAAGCCATGCTTGAAATGGGCATAATCGAGAAGTCCCACAGTGACTGGAGCAGCACGGTGATCCTGCTCCCCAAGACCGGTGGGTCGGTCGGGTTCTGTGTGGACTATAGTAAAGTCAACGCAGTGTCTAAATTTGACGCGTACCTAATGCCTCGCATTGACGAGTTGCTCGATCGATTAGGCGCTGCTCGTTTTTATTCGACTCTGGATTTAACAAAGGGATATTGGCAGATCCCCTTGACTCCTCTATCCTGAGAGAAAACAGCCTTTTCCACACTGTTTGGCTGACACCAATTCCTCACACTTCCTTTTGGGCTGTTTGGGGTGCCTGCTACGTTCCAGTGGCTTATGAACAGGGTCCTTGGCCCCCACGCCACCTACGCTCCCACGTATCTGGATGACAATCATCTACAGTAATGACTGGCCGCGGCACCTTGAACATCTTAGGGCCGTCCTAAAGTCGCTGAGGCGGGCGCGTCTCACAGCCAACCCAAAAAAATGTGCGATTGGGTGGGTGGAAGTATGGTATCTGGGTTTCCACTTAGGCCATGGGCAGGTGCGTTCCCAAATTAATAAGACAGCAGTGATTGCAGCCTGCCCGAGGCCCAAGACCAAAAAGGGGGCGAGACAGTTCCTGCGACTGGCTGGCTACTATCGGAGGTTCATACCTAATTATTCGGACGTCACCAGCCCACTGACGGATCTCACTAAAAAGGGAGCACCAGATCCAGTCCAGTGGATGGAGCAATGCCAACAGGCCTTATTTAGGGTAAAGGCTGCACTGTATGGGGGGCCCACTGTTACACTCCCCTGACTTTTCTCTCCCCTTTATTTTACAGACAGACGCATCGGACAGAAGGCTGGGGAGTACCAGTAGAACAATCAATGTGAGGATTGTGTTTCAACCAGGGATGGCCCAGAGCCAAAGGCACTTTCAGAGAGGAGATTATCTTCAGTTTAATAATTTATCTACGATTGCCAGACAGGAACAGAGTTACAGGAACAGTATAATGAGTGACAGGGTTCGTACACATTTTAACCAACAAATTTCCATGACTTTTCCATGAGTTGGCCACAAGTTTCCATGACTACGCATAACCTCTAAAATGTCAATGTATGTATTAATTCTGCCTTCCGTAGAAGTCATGCATTATGTTCATTGTGACTCAGTTATTTGTACAGTAAATACTGCCACATTGTTGACTAAATGTGCAACTGCAAGGTCTGCATAAGCCACGATTTCAAGCACTGGAAATTTTCAACACTGGAGCCTGGGACATAATTTGCCTTTTTACAGCGAAAGAATTATAAAGAATAAATATGCATGCAAATGTGCCATCATTCAACTGTTAGCTAGCTGTCTAGTTTTGCAGAGTGCAAGGGCAGCATAGTATGTATGAAATTCATTAAACTACACGTAAAAATTATCACTGTGAAATGACATAAGAATACGCATAATGACAAATTGTAGGGTTATACAAAACAAACATTTATTTAAACCACCACTGACATAAGCATGAATCAGCAGCCTCAAATGCATTGTTTCAAACTGTGTAACACTGGTCTGGATTGAAGACAGAAAGACCATTTCAACATACAAAAACAAGTACAAGGTAACAGTACATCAATGTGCAAACTTTACATCAAAGTGCATCAATCAATTTGAGAGCGATACTACCCACACACACACAATTCCCAATTCATTTTTTCATTTCTGCCAACTTTTCATCTATTTGTCTTTCAACTTTCACCAGAGATGCTTTCTTTTATCGTACGTCTAAAGCTGTTGGATTTTGAGATGAACGTGAGGTTGTCCGGTTTCTCTGCTTTCTCAGCATATTTGTCTGCTGATGTTTCTAGGGCACAGATATCAGCCTCAATTGTAGCCCTCTTCTTTTTCAAATCATGGAGCTCATCACTGAGGGCCTTCCTCTTGAGATCAAATGCTTGCTTTTCAGCCACTCTTTTCTGCTCATCCAGATAGGCATGATACTTCTGCCTAGCTCCTGCTGCTGATTGCAGCAGTTCTTCGTCACACCCCCCACAGATTGGACATGGTCAACAATGCGCCTCTGGGCCACCACTGACAATTCCTTCTGATTCTGATTCTCCACTATTACTTTTGTTAATAGAGAATCCCCTCTCTACACTGGCCTGTCCATGTGACAGGACCAGTACAAGTTTCATCCCATTCCAGACTGTGGAAAAGGATGGTTTTTCCCCCACTGTCTCAAAGAGAAGGGTGTCCACTCGATCCACTTTGCGGTCAAAATCACGGAAATTGGCCTGACAGCTAGCCATATCACATGCCTCCCTAAACTCCCTGAGGGTATCATCACACACTGCCTCGTCTGTGTGTTTACATTCAACAAGTGTATGTACCATTCTTGTCATTTGTCTAACACATTGCTCTTCGGATCTAGCCATGTGTGTGGGGTCAAGACACTGCATGTCTCTCATGTACTGCAATGGAGCCTTTTTCAGCAACTTGTCCAGCAGGCTAATCAAGAGTCTCTTGCTGTCCAGTCGCACCTCAAGCGCCTGCCTCTCTGAAACCTTTTTCAAGGATCGGAGTTGTTTCAGGCTGGTGTCTGCGGCAAATCCAATGTCAATTTGTGAAGTATCTTTGTGTAGAGTGATGTCCTGGTAAGGCACTTCCAGAAGCTTGAGTGGGGATGATGCCTCCTGCAGGTGTGTGCCCACCACAAATCGTCCCATCAGCCCTGCAAAAGATTTAAAGCAACACAATGTATATTTTAGTTTTATTTTGCATAGCAAATCATATTCAGAAGTCCTTAATAATTAACTCATTTTAGTTAGAAGCCTGGATTATGCCCAGAGAATAGTATACAAGCAGCATCATAGCAGCCTGGTGTTTGTGATGAATGAGGAACAGTGTTATGTGCATTGTCTAAATATATACTCGATCACACCAATTTTTACCAAGTTGTAAGCTGAAACATATTGGATAGGCTACATAATTCTGTAGGCTTTCACTTGACCATAAAATAGATAAGGAGTGTAAAATGATTGGTTCAACTGCAGTATTGTGTGTTTATATCATAATTGTATTTGTATAGCATAATTCATACAAACATGCAACAACATGCTTTAACAGACTGTAAATAAATATTTATTTATTTAAATAAATCTTACCTTTAAGGCCCACTTTACACGGGGACGGTATAAAACAAAAACGCAAAAGTCCGTTTTTGTTCTCACTTTTTTCCGCGTCTACACGACCGTTTTCAAGGAGGAAATCTGCGTCTATACGGTGACGCATAAATGTCTCCGCTATGTCTGCACGCATGCGCAACGTCTTCCGTCTTGTCTGATCTGCACCGCTGTTCTGTCAAGTTATCCTACCAAGCCTACTACGCATGCGCGAAATCCAGGAGGGTAGGAAAATTCAACAGTAGTTTTGTCCCACCGATCAGCTGGGCTGATAGAAAATTGGTGAGAATTTCACGCATTTGCCGATTTTTATGTTTTGTGCGTATTGGTCGAGTCTTTGGCCGAGTCAAATAATTTGTAATGACTTGTTTTGAATAATAAAACGGTCTGTATGAGAACTTGCTAGGATAACTTTACAGAACACCGGGTAGGAAGAAATTATAGGTAGGAAGAAATTTCAGAACACCGGCTGAGGTACTGTAGTGCTCGAGGGAGGAGCAGGAGCAAACCGAAACTCTTTTAATCTGCCTTTATTAAGTAACACTCACTCTTGTTTCGGTGAAGAAGAGAAAAGGCAGTGTCCATCTCAGCAAAATAAACCCGTTCGGCTGCTAGTTTTGTTTTCAGTCTCGGGTTTATGGTTTCACGAGCGGCTTGAATAGGCGGCGCGCGCGTGCACGCACACGCGTGTGCGCGCATGCGTGTGTGTGTAACTTGGCGACACCAAACTGAGGAGCTCCAGCCGGGCGGGTGAGCAGGAAAACACATCTACTGCATTAAAACACAGAGCAGCTTGAAGGTCCGTTGGATCGATGTAATCAGACATGCTCTTACTTTTTTACTTACTTTTTTACTTCCCGGGCTGGCATGTGCAGTATATGACATATGTATGACGTAAACGCGTACCCGACGTGAGCAGATCCGAGCAGAGTTTTGCGTATTGGGTAGTTTAGACGGATACGCAACGGGGGCCGTTTTTAACTTATCCACTCTGGAAGGCGTTTTCAATTTTATCCGTTTTTCAGCCTCGGAAACGCCGTCCTCGTGTAAACGAAAGGCACTTCTGATAAAATATTTAGTCGTTTTTACCCGACAGCGTCCTCGTGTAAACGGGCCCTAAATCAGTTTAGTCACATCTTCACAGAGGAAGGGCAGCATAGGCTTGTCTGTTTGATACATGACCATGAAGGGGTCGAGCTCTCTTGCAATGCTGATGAATATTGCCACTTTGACAGTGAACAGAGGGTCTGCAAAATGGCTCTTCACTTCATCAAATGATTTCACTTTCGGATTGGGCAGCTAGCCTTTTCCCACCATGTCAACATATGTGCTGACGTGCGGCCATAGTCGCAATCCTCTCTGCAACATTCACATTCTCGACCCACCGGTGCTTGCAGAATTTCAGCATGTTTGAATCACACCCAGTTGCGGTCACAAAATCCTCGTGTAAGGCTCGACTGTCATGAAAAAGCCAGTACAGACTTGAAAGTGCGTGTTCAATGTCCCATCCACTGGATTTGCATCCATCCCTGAAAGTGTTATGCAGGATGTGCAATCCACACGAGCCAATGTTGATGAGAGACTTGCCCGCATCCATCTCCACTTGCTTCTGCAGGGTTTGGAAGACTCTCCAGTTCACGTTAGGGCCGTCCATCGAGATCTGGACAAGGTTGAGGATTCCGGTCTCGGAAAGCATGAGATTTAATTTTTCAGCAACATCTTTCGCTGTCGAGTGGCCCAAAAATTCTGAGCCAATGTACGTCGGTTTCACCTCAGGCCCGTCCCAAAACCTGACGTGCACATCCATTTGCTTCAACTGCAAATAACGATTCAAACTTTCGTCGAACAACATAACTTTGCTCCGAGAGGCGGCTTAACGTCAGACCCTTAAAGTAGGGAGCTAGTCCAAATGTGCAGAGATATGCACGCTTGCGTTCACCACACGCAAATCTTGTGGCTATCTGACTATCGGGAAACATGGCCTGGAACAACCGGGCTGTATCCTCACACGACTTGAAGGAGTAATGAGCTTTGATTACCTTTAGCGCCCAGAATATCTCCGCAGTAAACGAGTCATTTCTAGTCACAGCACTTGAAAGCGTTCTTTGTCTCAAAGACGAAGCGGCAGTAATGCAGGTAGATGTCGGCGTGGATGTGGGTGTCATGTGAGGTTGAAAAAAAACTGGCGATTGAGTTTGCTTGGCGGACAGGACTACAGCTTGGTGCTTAGCGCCTTTGGCATGGCTAGTTAGAGCTGCTTCTCCCATGTTAGCTATGTCGAATATTTTACTGCACAAGACACATTTGGCTCTTCCAGGGTCCTCTACCCTCTCCAACCACGATTTGTATTTTTCGGCATGAAGCCAGACATTATTAAATGTACATTTCCCTGGCATTGTGTACTTTGTCTCTTGGCATAGTACAAGCTACGCAATCTGATCTAAAGACTGAGGGAAGTTTACATTGCATCTAGGCAACGCACATCACACGTGATATGAACAGTGTCCGGAGAGGGGGAAAAGCGGATCAGTAATGATCTCCGCACTGGCCGGTTAATCAAATCAACACACGATTTTCTTATTATAAAGTTGTTTACAATATACAATAACCAATTTTAAATCACATTGTCTGTTCACAAAGGAAGGCGGATAAATTCCATAACTTTTCCAGGGTGCTCGTGTTTCCAGGAGTATTCCAGTCCTGGAAAACGACATAAATCACATTCCATAACTTTTCCAGGTTTTCCATGACCGTATGAACCCTGGAGTGAGTCGAGCCAAAAATTTTCCATTTAAAGCACTGGCGGTGTGTGGAAATTGAAGCTGTTCGAGGGGAATACCAGATTGGAAGGCCAACTCTTCATCCAAAAAATTACCTTCACAGCACCAGAGTCAATCAAAGCCTCGCCCACCATTCAAAAACCGATGCCTGACCACGCCCTCGCTGCCACAATATCTAATTTACATGAAATATGCTCCAACTTACTTAATAAAGAGTTGCAATCGTAGGCCAGTAAAAGGAGAGCATTCATCAGGTTAACCAGTTCTGACGGAAACCATGTCTAAAACATGATACTTGGAACTCTAATAGATCAGGTATAAATGAACTCAGATTAAATTAAAGCTTTTACAAATACTGGTCATGTTTCCATCCTGAAAAAGAAAAAAAAAATCCTTGTCAACAAAATATTTATTCAAACACTGAAAATCAGGCTTCATAAATTAAATTGCATCTGATGCATTTTATTGTTGATATAAAATTATACTGTAACTTAAATTGGTGATCTCCAGACATTGTTTGATCAGGTAACTGCAACTCAAGCAGGTTTTTATATTTTTAATTTTGATACACACTATAGACGTGTTTTTCTAGTATTTATAATAGGATTTTGATAGAGTTCTAATACAAGAATATAATGTACATTTCTAATTGAACATAGTGCGAATTTCTTCAGCATATTGCTTTTCATGTAATTTGAGCTGTTATTCACTAAACAGATTTTAACAACTATTCAAATCAACATGGTCTCTTGCAAATTCATAAAACCCGACATTCAAATTGCATGAAATATGCCACTTTAAGGTTCGGGATGGGTGGGGTTCGTGTTCGTTTAGGGTATGAAATTCAATTAAGTCCAAATACATTCACCTCATTTATTTGAATTTGTACAAATTTCATGAGATCAGGCTATATACAATCATGCAATGATAACAGGAATGTCCCTTGTAACAAAGCCATCATGAAGCCTTAACATATTTGATTAAATTTAAAACCAGTAATCTTGTAAGACGGATCCTCAGTGAAGCCTAAACTGGTAAAGAGCCCGTAGGATGGTTGGTTCTCCTCCTCAATTAAGCAGTACACTGGGCAGCCCGTTGAATGTAGTTTCTTTGCCAATATGGTGACCAGGGTTTTGGCGTAGCCTTTCCGTCTGTGCTCCGGCAGCGTGTACAGCATTCCAACTGCGCCGGAAGAATAGGTCAATATCCATGACACCGGCTGACCCTCCAAGTCCAGCACACAGCACGAAGGGAAATTCATGATCATGTCTCTGATGAACCCTTCACTGAATTCACCTATGCCAAGCTTCCATGTACTATTGACCAGAGGAATGTGCGACTCGTCAAGTGACGACACTTGTAGGGGTAACCTGTGACGGATCAAAAAGACGTGGGTTTACCTCATATTCAGATCAATACCTAGCAAGTTGTACTGTGTACTTGGTTCCATTTGTTTTGAATTTATAGCAGAGCTACTTGCACACAAAGTGCATGTAACGGAGCTCCAGAATACTTCAGAATATGGTAATACATTGACCAGAGTTTTGATGGCTTTTGCAACCGTACAACGTCTGTACATACGTACGAATGACGTACGTGTACCACGACAAGGAACTCATTCGTAAGTGCAACGTATCTCAAACACTTGACCACCGGACAACAAAATCTGTATCTTTATTTGCAAAAGATAGACAGGATATTATCCAGCACTTATTTTTAAAAAGCAAATTAAAAATAAAGTGGGATTATTTACTAACACATTTTACAGAAAATAATGTAAAAAATGTTGTTTTTCATACCAGGTGATGTATCTTTGCAGCGTATGCTTTTTTCCCCCTGAACGATTTCTTACTCTGCACACTCATGTCAACATAAGTATCGTACAGTTCAATAACAATTTTGAGCATCTTTCCTTAGTTACAGAAGATCTAAAACTACTGCGAATTGATATAGATTAGTTCTTATGTCCAATAATACTTGATTGTAACTATATAGTAATGATGTAAAGTGAAAGCGCTAGTTCACTGCTGTCTACCAGGCACTCAGCAGACTTGCACCATAATAAATGTGTTGTTGTTTCTGGCACATGGCATGTGGTGTCAAAGATGAGAACAAACGTGTTTTTGTAACTGCAATGCGCACTTCATTATTGCCATCACTGTCACAAGACAATGCTGCAATTTATTGATGTGAAATACACTACACAATCAGAGACTCAGATTGTTTTGCAGATCAAGGGGCCCACAGGGCCCCTCCTGGGAAAAAACAGGGGCCCATTTCTACAATGGGGGGCCAGTGATTATCCTTCAGTTGAAGCGAACCTAGTGAGCGAAGCGAGCCCAATGAACAGCTGGGGCAGCCCAGGGGCTGTTTTTTTTCTTCACAATTCTGTTTTTTTTGGTATTAGAAGCCATATGAAGCAATGTAGATGACAAAAATCAATGCTTCAACCAAATATATTGAGATATTGTTTAATCAGTGGCAATATTTTGGAATTCAACCACAGGCCACTATATATCACATCTATATTATCTCCTCCTTGTAAATTATAGCACAAGAATGGGTTTCTTTTTTGCATGCTGTGACGGTCTAATTCTGCTCGTCTCTAATCATCTCTACTTCTAATTTCATTAATTTATTTTATTAACTTGTTTTCAGTTTGGTGTAGGTCTATAGTAGTAGTAGTAGTCACCAGTGGTGGTGGTAGTAGTAGTAGTAGTAGTAGTAGAAGTAGTGGTTGCTGTTGTAGTAGTTGATGTTGCAAATCTAGTATGACTAATTACCTTGGGTATCAGGGGTATCAGTTTTTTCAGGTCAATGTACTCTCTTTCTGCCGAAGAATGACAAAATAGATGTATTTTTTCTTTTTTTCTTATCCATGTTTTCTTGCCTCTTTCGAATATTCGTACATAGACCGTAAGACGCCACCTAGCGAAAGACTTGGATCAGGTTTTACTCGCTTGGGACGCTACAAACGGGGCAGCGTAAATACACAAATGGGTCCGACATATATTCAATATGGCGGCGGTCAAAACAAATTCATCCGATGCTGAAATCTGTTGAATATCCAGATAATTATGTTGGAAGTTGCATATTTGTGCAAGATTTTCGATATTGAGACCATGAAGTCAAGTAATACGCCACGAAACGTTCCAAATACGGTATAAAATGCTCGCGTCCATATTGGCCCCTGCCCCTCTCGACAATGCGTTCGTTATTCGAAATAGCGCGTCTTAGACACGGGCGCGCCAACAATCTGAGTCTCTGCACAATTCGAAGGTTCGTATGCTGTAATATTCGATTCAGGTTGATTTTGAACCCTTGCAAATATTTTGCTCATGCACTCTTCAGGAGCTCTGCTTTTAGGCAGGGCCTAAAAAAATAAGTGCTAGTATGTATGTATATTTTATATATATAAAAATTAAACTGCATACCTCCGCCAAGTCACATTCATATTTGCATCATGACCCACCTTTCCTCAAAATTTCATAAAATCTGTTCACTACTTTTTGACTTGCGCTAGGAAAAGACAAAAAAAAAATCCTGAATCCGCATTGATATAGTTAGGTCCATAAATATTTGGACAGAGACATTTTTCTAATTTTGGTTCTGTACATTACCACAATGAATTTTGAACAAAACAATTCAGATGCAGTTGAAGTTCAGACTTTCAGCTTTAATTCAGTGGGTTGAACAAAATGACTGCATAAAAATGTGAGGAACTAAAGCATTTTTTAAACACAATCCTTTCATTTCAGGGGCTCAAAAGTAATTGGACAAATTAAATAATTGTAAATAAAATGTTCATTTCTAATACTTGGTTGAAAACCCTTTGTTGGGTCTTGAACTCATGGACATCACCAGACGCTGTGTTTCCTCCTTTTTAATGCTCTGCCAGGCCTTTACTGCAGCGGTTTTCAGTTGCTGTTTGTTTGTGGGCCTTTCTGTCTGAAGTTTAGTCTTTAACAAGTGAAATGCATGCTCAATTGGGTTGAGATCAGGTGACTGACTTGGCCGTTCAAGAATATTCCACTTCTTTGCTTTAATAAACTCCTGGGTTGCTTTGGCTTTATGTTTTGGGTCATTGTCCATCTGTATTATGAAACGCAGACTAATCAGTTTGGCTGCATTTGCCTGGATTTCAGCACACAGTGTGTCTCTGAATACCTCAGAATTCATCCGGCTGCTTCTGTCCTGTCACATCATCAATAAACACTAGTGACCCAGTGCCACTGGCAGCCATGCATGCCCAAGCCATCACACTGCCTCCACCGTGTTTTACAGATGATGTGGTATGCTTTGGATCATGAGCTGTACCACGCCTTTGCCATACTTTTTTCTTTCCATCATTCTGGTAGAGGTTGATCTTGGTTTCATCTGTCCAAAGAATGTTCTTCCAGAACTGTGCTGGCGTTTTTAGATGTTTTTTAGCAAAGTCCAATCCAATGCATGCCTTTTTTTTTCGTTTCCGTTTCCGGTTGAGAGTATGTTGTGCGCATTCTGGCTGCCGCTTCTCACCAGAGCTTTTTTATTTCTTTTTCTATTTTCATTTTAATTTATTTATTTATTTATTGTGTGTGTTTGTGTAGTTTGATGTTTGAGTGTTTTGTCCGCCGGTTGTGGTGTAGCTCTGGACCCAGTTTTGGGCGTTGGTTTCCCTCCAGGCCTTGGTTCGCCGCGGGTGATGCCTGCGTTCCCAGCTATGGACTGCAGTGAGCTCGTTGCTCATTTAACATCGTGGTTGTCCAGCGCTCTGCGCTTTGACGCTTGGCGTGATGTTCCGAGCGATGTTGCTCGGTGGCGTCGCGGCAGCTGTGCAGGCGGTTTGGGACACACCAGCGCTCTGCGTGGCGGAGCTTCTCTGCTCGCTTTGCGGATCCATGGCGTGGCGTTTGAGCGATGTGGCTGACGGCGTCACGGCGGCAGTGCTGGAGATGTGGGACTTGTTTTTATATGCCTTTGGTGGGACTGTGGCTGCTACACCACAGGAATTACATCCTGACCCCTACTTGGTGGACTTTTTATTTTTTATTTTATTTAATTATTATTATTTTTATTTTCTTTATTTTTTTCTTTTTTTTTTCCTTGTCTATAATTGTAAAGCGTGGGTTTTTTGAAAGGCACTATATAAATCTAACATAATAATAATAATAATAATAATTATTATTATTAATTATTATTATTAATCTAGCCTTTTTATTCTTGAGGCTTATGAGTGGCTTGCACCGTCCAGTGAACCCTCTGTATTTACTTTCATGCAGTCTTCTCTTTATGGTAGATTTGGATATTGATACGCCTACTTCCTGGAGAGCGTTGTTCACTTGGTTGGCTGCTGTGAAGGGGTTTCTCTTCACCATGGAAATTATTCTGCGATCATCCACCACTGTTGTCTTCTGTGGGTGTCCAGGTCTTTTTGCATTGATTTCACCAGTGCTTTCTTTCTCAGGATGTACCAAACTGTAGATTTTGCCACTCCTAATATTATAATAATTTCTCGGATGGGTTTTTTTCTGTTTTCGCAGCTTAAGGATGGCTTGTTTCACCTGCATGGAGAGCTCCTTTGACCGCATGTTTTCTTCACAGCAAAATCTTCCAAATGCAAGCACCACACCTCAAATCAACTCCAGGCCTTTTATCTGCTTAATTGAGAATGATAACGAAGGAACTGCCCACGCCTGCCCATGAAATAGCCTTTGAGTCAATTGTCCAATTACTTTTGGTCCCTTTAAAAACAGGGTGGCACATGTTAAGGAGCTGAAACTCCTAAACCCTTCATCCAATTTTAATGTGGATACCCTCAAATGAAAGCTGAAAGTCTGGACTTTATGTCCATGTCCATTATATAACTATAACTTGAATATGTTTCAGTAAACACGTAAAAAAAGAAAATTTGCATCAGTGTCCAAATATACATGGACCTAACTGTATCTCAGTATGCATCTAAATAAATTGTTCATTGCCCCATGAACCACCTTTCCTCAAAATTTAATCAAAATCCATTCACTATTTCTTGAGTTACACTGGTGGAAAAAAAAAAAAGCTGGTGATGGTCACAACAGGAAAAATAAACATCTATTCAGTATATTTAGCATATACAATGTCTTGCAAAAATATTCATCCCCCTTGGTGTGTTTTGCCACATTACAAGCTGGAATTAAAATGGAATTTCGGGGGGTTAGCACCATTTGATTTAAGCAAACATGCCTACCACTTTAAAGGTGAAAATTTGTTGTTTTACTGTGACACAAACAATAATTACGATGGAAAAAAAAAAAAACAGAAGTATTCACCCCCCAAAGTCAATACTTTGTAGAGCCACCTTTTGCTGCAATTACAGCTGCAAGTCTCTTGGGGTACGTCTCTATGAGCTTACCACATCTAGCCACTGGGATTTTTGCCCATTACTCAAGGCAAACTGGGACCTTCGTCCCAGTCTCAAACCTCTGGCCGACTCAAACAGGTATTCCTCCAGAACTGCCCTGTATTTAGTGGCATCCATGTTTCCTTCAGTCCTGACCAGCTTTCCTGTACTTGCAAATGAAAAATATCCCCACAGCATGATGCTACCACCACCATGCCTCACTGTATGAATGGTGTTCTCAGGGTGGTGGGTTTGCGCCACACATGACATTTCCCATGTGTTTTCTTAAGGCATGACTTTTTCTGGCCACTCTTCCATAAAGCATCATTCTGTGGAATGTACGGCTTAAAGTGGTCCTATGGACAGATACTCCCATCTTGACTGTGGATCTCTGCAGCACCTTCAGTGTCATTTTTGCTGTTTTTGTTTCATCTCTAATTAATGCCCTCCTTGCTCGGTCTGAGTTTTGGTGGAAGACCTTCTCTTGTCAGGTTTGTAGTGGTGCCATATTCTTTCCATTTTGCTGTAATGGATTTAATGGTGCTCCCTGGGATATTCAAAGTTTGGGGGGTTTTTTGTTTTGTTTTTTTTAAATAACTCAACCCTGATCTATACTTCTTCACAACTTTGTCTCTGATCTGTTTGGAGTGCTTCTTAGTTTTCATGTTGCTTGCTTAGTAGTGTTGCAGAGTCAGGGTCCTTCCAGAACAGGTGGATTTATACAGACATCATGTGACAGATCATGTGACACTGATTGCACACAGGTGGATCTTAATCAACTACTTATGTGACTTGTGAAGTGAATTGGTTGGAGCAGCTCTTATTTAGGGGCTGAATACCTATGCACACTCCAGATTTCTGTGGGTTTTTTTTCATCTTAATTATTGTTTGTGTCAGAATAAAACAATGTGCACCTTTAAAGTGGTAGGCATGTTGTGTAAATCAAACGGTGCTAACCCTCCAAAAATCCAATTTAATTCCATCTCGTAATGCAACAAAACAGGACAAACACCAAGAGGGATGAATAATTTTGCAAGACGACGTATTCAGTTATTGACAATGCATGGAAAGAATTAGTAAAAGTGAAATGGGTCATTTTTACTCAAAAGAAAGGTAAGACTTTGTAAGACATCAAAGTTTAAAAATTCAGTGATTCATTTGCATTTGAATAACCCAGAATTAGCCAGTCATATATTCCACTCAATCACAAACAGATTAAAAATAAGACTTTTTTGAGGATTAACGGTCAACAAGCATGCAAATGATAAATCAATTACCTTTCCACTGTCAGGTTAGATGGATCCTGCAGTTTCAGCACACGGCAAACATACATTTTACTCACTGGCACCCCTCTCATCACTGCTACAGCCTTCATCATCTCCTCATGGCGCACGTCAATACCTGAACACGTTTTACAAATTTCAGAGTTTAAAATTACTTCCTAAATGTCAGGAGAAAATTTAATTCTTAAGTGAACAGAGTTGATTGGAAGGAGAACCTCTTTTTGTTTTGTACGATATCTTAATTATTAGGAGGCTTTTGAAATGACAATGAGCAGTCTGAGAAATGAATACTTAGACGAAAGAACTGCTTCCAGTCAAGAACATCTGTCCCAATCATTATGTTCCTGAGAGTTGTTTCATCCTTGGTAAAAACGCTTACGATTTTATAAGTGTCTGCTTTCTGTACATGTGAAAAACAAGCAAAAAAAAAAAAAAACACTAAAGATTAGCTAATTTGGGCAGCATATTGTCTTTTATTTCAATACAGGATATTATACATCAAGTTAAAATCAATTACACAATGAAGCAATCTTCTGACATACCTGCTGCCGTTTTGGTCTGATGAGTAGCACATTGAAATCTGGCCAGTGGTCCACCAGCACATCTATGGGATCAGCTTCGATTCTATTAATTATACAAACATATCCATATACCTGAAGACAAAAAAAACAAACAAGAATGTCTGAATGTGTGTATATATATATATATATATATATATATATATATATATATATATATATATATATATATATGTGTGTGTGTTTATTAAAGGTTTTTCAGTTTCCTAATTATGTCTTAGTAGGTGTGCATTAAAGGTAGTTTGGTCATGCTCAAGTCATGGTAGGTGGTGTTTATGGTGCTCAGGTTTTCTTGAGCCCTCTCTGAAAAGTATTTCTTTTTTTTTTTTAATCACCAGTTTTTCCTCCCCAATTTGGTCACCTGCCATTTCTCACCCATCACACGACAACTACTGTACCAACCAGGGAGACTAAAGGCTAACATTTGCTTCCTCTGAGACATCTTATGCTGTGTCACTGGGCAACAGTGCTCTCAGCACTGAGCTCACTGATGCCTCATACTAGCTACTATTACTGTGATTGACAGGGGAAAGAAAGTAAGCACTCCCTCCCACCCAGAGAGCACAGCCAATTTTGTTCACCTGGTTGGCAACCAGTGTTGGCTGTGACAACTTCAGGACTCAAACTCACAATCTGTCCAAAAAAGAAAAAGGGTGAGGACTTTTCTTTTGTGAGTCTTGGTGCCTTGCTCATGGGCACTTCAGCCCAAGGCCCCCCCATGTTAACCGAACCACAGGTCTTTGAACTGTGGGGGAAACCAGAGTACCCAGAGGAAACCCATGCAGACACGGGGAGAACATGCAAACTCCACACAGAAAGGCCCCTGGGCTCGAACCCAGAACCTTCTTGCCGTGAGGCAACAGTACTAACCGCTACACCACCGTTATAATTGAGTTATCATTACACCACTGCTACAGCCTACCTGCATAACATCATGGTCCACTATTAGAGGTGGGTTCAAAGCAGGTCAGAGTATTCCCAAACCCTTCAAAAATCAGGTGTGTGCTTTCATGGGTTAGTAAAGCACTATTATTGCTTGCAGTGCTATTAGACAGATTTCATGTTTGTTCTGTGACTTTCCAGAAGAAATGATTAAAAGTGCAGTAGAGCCTGGATTCAAGCAAGTGAAGTGCTTTATAAAATCAAGCATATAGATTTGTGACTTGTGTTCATCAGGAAGCTACATCAGCAGCAGGATATTTGCTTTTTCTACATTACTGATCATGAGACCACCCTCAGCACAAACGTTCTTTATAGAGATTCTAAAACCTCCTAAAAGTCAGAAATCCTAAACCTTGACTGGGGTTTGAAACAGAGCACATGGTTCTTAAATCCATGGTATCTGTATATGTAAGAGGTGGCTGTCTCTTGACCGGAGCGTGCTTACTGTATGTGTCAGAGAATGTAACGTTAAGCTGAAAAGCCAAACTGAAACCACCCCCCCCCCCCCCAAAAAAAAAAAAAAAAACAACCCACACTGTGTCTGTGTGTTTGTTTCACAGTGATGGCAGAGCGGTGATAAGGAGGAGGAGAGTGAAGAGGTGGCTGTCTCTTGACCGGAGTATGTGTGCATGTGTGTGTCAGAGAACATAACGTTAAGCTGAAAAACCAAACTGAAAATTAAAAAAAAGACTGTGTCCATCATCGTTACCTGCCTGTCTGCACTTCAGTGTTCCACCCACCCTCAGGGACATACTACCCTGACCTTGCCCTTTATGTGCCGAGATGTCTGCAAATTCTCTGCATCTCTTCATAATATGGTGTACTATACATAGTTTACACATGACGTCACAGAGTCGGGGATTCCCTAGTGGCGGCCATCTTGTGGGTCAAGCTTACTGTACGGGTCATTGAGCACACATTGTAACGCGCGAGTACAAAGTCTTCAAAAGAACCCAAGCAGGCTATTTAAAGCTAGCAAATGGTGCATACCTGTTGTATTCACGGCTGTTGTAATAGGTCAGATGATGACGTCAAGCGGAGCTTTTATGGAATTCCCACTGTACGGGAGCACGAAGGCGAGCAAACAAAGAAACTCAGCATACAAAGGAGAAATCTATGGCTTGCGAGAATCAGCCGCAAGGATTATCAGCCTTCCAAACACAGCAAAATCTGCTCCGATCATTTTATAAGTGGTAAGTTGTTTAAATAAACAATCAATTGTGTTTAAGTTTGTTTTTGGAAACCAAAACATCGTGTAAACAATCTCTGGAGAATGCCAAACTGGAACCGCTGAGTGTACGTTTACATTGTAATGTACACTTAATATCACTCGTTTGTCACGTTTCTATTTGACACTTGTCACTTCACTCACGCAAGGGTCATTTTTGAAAAACATTTTAGGTCTATTCTGTATGCAGGGATGCAAACAGCGCGCCTTTTGGCGGATGCCGCCTTTTTCACGGCTGAATTGCGCAGATCCGATTTGGGGGGGGGGGGGGGGCGTTGGAGTGTCTGATTATAATTTCAAAGTAAATTCTGTATTAAAATTACTAAATAAGCAAATCCGTTACAGTCCATGAAACATAGGAAGTATAAGGATGAGGAAAAAACAGTGAATCGGAAAGCTGCGCACATTTGCGCAGCTTTGCGCAAATGTGCACAGCTTTCTGATTTACTGTTAATTTTACTTAATGTAAAATTTGTCTTAAATCAACTCGATATTATACACACACACACACACACACACACACACACACATATATATATATATATATTTATATGCAGTGTTGAGAGCTCTAAAATTCCAATGTTTACATACCTTGGCTGTAATTAGGACACGACAGTCACTTGTTTTTATATGGTGGACTTCACGGACCCAGCCACAGACAAAATAATTGTATGACTCCAGCGACTTGTATGCTTTGAGGTCATCAAGCGTGTAGGCACTTTTACTATTCACGAAATAGTTCACAATATCAGGGTACGATATGGATGGCAGCCCTGCATAGTCACTTGAAAATGCATCTTTGTCCACTTCGTAGGGGTCAATTCCCCCAATCAAGGCCAGTTTGGCTGCATACCATTGTCATGAGATGTCGTCCAATGTATCTATATACTTCCATTTGCTTGATTTTGCTGACATTGATCTTTATTTTAGAAAACTGACTATATAACTTCATAAATTCGTCAGAGATAACGTAGCCGGTAATGGCGATGGTCCGTTTTGTTTGCCCCACAAGATGGCGGCTGGAGGGCGTTCCCCGGAATGCAGTGACGTCAGTGAAAACTATGTATAGATTTTGCAGAGGTGGACAGTAACGAAGTACATTTACTTGAGTACTGTACTTAAGTACACTTTTTGAGCATTTGTACTTTACTTGAGTATTATTTTTTTTGGAAACTTATGACTAACTTCACTACATTTGAAAGAAAAATATTGTACTTTTTACTCCACCACATTTCTATCAAGGTCCTCATAACTCATTACTATGAAATGGCTTTGAAAGTGGATGTTTTTTCTTTTCTAAAACATGCTTTTTTTTTTTTTTTGCAGGTGACACTGAGACAACCTAGCAGTAATCACTAGGGTCACATCCATAGACTGGATAAAATCAAGATCAATGATTTCTCTGCAGCACGATTTAACACGATCAATTGATGACAGAATGGAAGGAGGCGGTTCTTCTGGGAAATGCATGCACCCATGACTACAGCAAGAACCAACTTTTTATTCCTTTCAGAAAACTGAAGAGTTGTTTCATTTTAAACGTTTGCTTTGTTTGCCTAAAACGGAGCACATCACAGCCTTACAAAAACTTGCTGTCTGACCTGCAGAAAAGCTTGCAGTCAAGTTTTATGTGCTTTTAGAGCTAGCGATAACGTTGCAATAGCTATGCAGTCTGGTTAGTCAAATTATTTTCTATGGATTTGCCCGCCAAGTTGCCATAGCCTTGTCCACAGTTAACGATAACACATAGCTAGTTAACTTGTCAACTGCAGTCCTAAAGTCAGCAAGTTAACTGCAGTCCCCAGCCACAAAAGCACCACTGCAAGAGTCCAGAGCATCCTCCAGGTGCGACCCCCAACTGTCCACATGGGGCCGCCCTCCACAGGAGCGATGTAATGAGACTCCAACCAGACACAGGGCACCAGGATGGATCAGGCAGGTCCGAGGAGCAGAAGAGGTCAGCATCTCGATCCCAGGACCGACATGTAACTCAGAGGGACAGATTGGGGGGGGGGCAGGTTGTTAGGTATTCCCCAATGTCACCTGAATAAGTAGGAACAGTATACATATTGCACTGAGTACAAGCAGGGACTCCGGCAACTAACTATGACAGCATGAATAAAAGGGGAGAGCCAGAAGGTAACACAGGCATGAGGGAGCCCCGGGACATAAAGCAGCCGGCCACTACACCGTCAACAAACTCGAGTGAGCAAGCAAGTGGGGACTGACAGCATCCATACATCCCAGTTTACCAAAACACACTATGTCTGAGGACCCTCCAGATCTACACCTTTACCTCATAAACACCATTAACAAAAGGCTTGACTAAACAGATATGTTTTCAGCCTAGACTTAAACACAGACTGTGTCTGATTCCCGAACACTACTTGGAAGGCTGTTCCATAACTGTGGGGCTTTGTAAGAAAAGGCTCTGCCCCCTGATGTAGCCTTCAATATACGAGGTACCAGCAGATAGCCTGCACCTTTTGATCTAAGTAGGCGTGTTGGGTCATAGAGGAGCAGAAGTTCACTCAGGTACTGTGATGTGAGATCATTCAGTGCTTTAAAAGGTCAATAGTAGTACTTTATAATCAATATAAAATTTGATTGGGAGCCAATGCAGTGTGGATATGACAGGGGTGATTGTGGTCATATTTTCTAGTTCTAGTAAGGACTCTTGCTGCTGCATTTTGAACTAACTGGAGCTTGTTTATGCATTTATTGGAACATCCAGACAGTAAGGCATTACAATAATCCAACCTGGAGGTAACGAAAGCATGAACTAGTTTTTCCGCGTCATGTAGTGACATTAAATTTCTTATCTTAGCAATATTTCTGGGATGAAAGAAAGCTAGCCGAGTAATGTTATCAATGTGAGTTTTGAATGAAAGACTGGGGTCAATAATCACTTTGAGGTCTTTTACTGCTGTACGGGAAGAAACAGAAAGGCCATCCAGAGTTACTGTGTAATCAGAAAACTTACTTCTAGCTACATGTGATCCTAGTACAAGTACTTCAGTCTTGTCAGAGTTAAGCAGAAGGAAATTAATAAGCATCCAGTGTCTAATGTCCTTTACACATTCTTCAATTCTATTAAGCTGGTGTTTCTCATCTGGTTTTGCAGAAACATACATCTGTGTGTCATCAGCATAACAGTGGAAACTAATACAATGTTTACGAATAATATCACCCAGAGGTAACATGTATAAGGAAAAAAAAAGCAGTGGACCCAAGACAGAACCTTGTGGAACACCAAAAACTTTACCTCAGTACGTCTAGAAATATCACCATTTATATCAACATACTGATAGCAATCAGTTAAATAAGACCTGAGCCAGGAGAGGGCTGTTCCCTTAACTCCCACAACATTTTCTAGTCTATCCAGAAGAATGGAATGATCAATGGTATCAAATGCTGCACTAAGGTCAAGCAACACACAAGCAGCGAGACACAGCCCTGATCAGACGCCAACAGTAGGTCGTTTACTACTTTAACCAGAGCTGTCTCTGTGCTATGATGAGGTCTAAATCCTGACTGATACATTTCATGGATATTATTCCTATGTAAATATGAGCATAACTGCTGTGCCACAGCTTTTTAAGGATCTTGGAGATAAAGGGGAGGTTTGATATTGGCTGATAATTGGACAGCTGACAGGGATCAAGGTCAGGTTTTTTTAATCAGGGGTTTGATAACTGCTAGTTTAAAGGATTTGGGTATATAGCCAATCGTAAGAGAAGAATTTATTATTTTTAGAAGTGGTTCAATTACTTCAGGTATTATCGGTTTGAATAGATGTGTAGGTAAGGGATCTACTACACAAGTCGAGGCTTTTGATGCCGAGATTAATGAAAGTAATTCAGTTTCTTTTAGGGGAGTAAAACATTCTAATTGATGATCTGATACAGTTATATTGTTAACTACAGGGTCACTTACATTGTCTGACCTTAAATTAGTTGTTTGAATTTTTGCCGGATATTCTCAATTTTGTTATTAAAAACATTCATGAAATCGTTGCTACTACAGGTATGCAGGTGTCTATAGTGGACTTATTCCTGGTTAATTTTGCTACAGTATTAAATAAGAATCTAGGATTATTTTTATCATCTTCTATTAGGGAGGAGAGATATGTTGATCTAGCAGCACTAAGAGCTTTTCTATACTTCAGGAAGCTCTCCTTCCACGCTAATTTGAACACTACCAAATTTGTTTGATGCCATTTACGTTCCAATTTTCAAGTGGTCTGTTTTAATGTGCGAATGTCATTATACCAGGGTGCTAATTTTTTGTCTCTGACCATTTTCCTTTTAAGAGGCGCGACATTATCTAAGGTATGGCGGAACGTCGACTCTAAGCATTCAGTTGCCTGATCAAGTTCTGCAGGGGCTGACAGTGACCCAATCAAAGTTGATAACTCTGCGAGATCATTTATAAAGCTCTGTGCAGTAGTTGACGTGAATGTACGTTTAATACAGTAGCGTGGTGAGGTGCATATATTATTACTCAGACATGGTTTGAATGAGATGAGATAATGAGCTGAGATAACTTCAGACTGTGGAAGTATGACTATTTTCTACGTTTAACCCGAATGTTAGTATTAGATCGAGGGTGTGACCACAATTATGGGTCGGTCCTATGACATTCTGATTAACCCTTACTGAATCTAAAATGGACACAAACACTTTTCAAAGGGTCTTCTGGGTTATCGAAGTGAATATTAAAATGTCCGACAACTAAAGCTTTGTCTAAAGCCTCGGTCACAACCGGCCGTACGTGCTCCTACAGCCGGTCTACGTGCAAGAAACGCACGGAGGGCGCGCGTGTGACGTGCTGATTTTCGAGCCGTAGACTGGCCGCAGAGGTTCTTTGTCATGTCAAACAAACTCTACGGGCGCTTACGTTTTTTTCAGGTTGCAAGACAAACTTACGGCCAACGCGCGTCTTTCTCCATGAACAAAAAAAAAAAAGCAGCGATTTGGGAAACGCCAAAAATCGCACGGCCAAAAAATCGTACGTCCGGTTGTGACCTAGGCTTAAGGAAATAACCAGATCTGAGATAAAATCTGCAAATTCAGAAAGAAACTCAGAATATGGCTCAGGGGGCCTGTAAATAATAAGTAATGGAATTAACTGGGTAGACTTATTTTTCAAGGCTACATACATTATATTCGTATGAAGAACTTCAAATGTATTAAATTTATAACCAGGTTTTTGTGCTACACCAAGAATCCTTATAAATAACCACAGCGCCTCCTCCTCTGCCAGTTAGACGAGGCTGGTGTATATAACTGTATCCAGGAGGACTAACTTCATTTAATGCTATAGATTAATTTGGCTTCATCCATGTTTCAGTGAAACAAAGTACATTAAACTCCTGATCAGTAATAAGTTCATTAACCATTATCACTGTAGGTACAGTCCGCCATTTTGTGTCTAAGAACTACAACTCCCAGCCAACTTCCGCGTGACCTACGTCACGCCTGGGCGGGATCATCTACGTCAGTCCGCCATGAGCGCATAAGTCCAGGCGGAAGCTCCCAGCTCTTTGTCTCTCGCGTCCGGATTCCAAGGAATCTAGACGCATAAAAAGATGCTCTCAAACCCGAAAACACCTCTTTCTTGCAAGATCCATCGTTCAGCGCGATTTCTTACCCTTGGCCAAGGTAAACTCTAGAGTCGCGCGATCTTTAAACTCAACCTGAGTTACAACCGGTTTATTCATATTAGACGTGACGTCACGACTGCAGCCCAGGCAGTTAAAAGTTAAGAAGCGATTGAAACCTTTTTAACTCAAAAGCGCTGTGCATATTATTCTGATCAGAGACTTTCCTCATCACGAGCCACGACGCATCGGATCAAGAGAAGTTCTCTGTCCACGGAATCGACTCACGTGCTCCATAACGGCGAGACTCATTAGTTTTAGAACATCTCCCTAATCTTGCATATAAGCGAGATACTGGAAGTAAGACGGTCAACATTTTGGGCATAAATAAATTTAGTCTTAGGAATTTGCTTTTATTGAAATAGTGTGAATTTAAACCCAGGTTTATTGTTACACTGTTAAAACACGCAGCGTGTTGATTTATTTTGTTTAATCTCAATTGTTTTAATAGATAGGCTGTGCATGCTTTTCTTTACTACTAACATATTTAGTTCTCTTATTATACATCTTGATCTCATCAAGATTTCAGTGGATTCAGTACTGTACAAGTTGGTGAAATTAGCCTATGGTTAATTTCTTTGGCTCATTAGCGTCCAAAGCTAATTCCTTTGTTTCATTAGCCTCAGTAGGCCTCACCAGGCCTAACCAACACACACTCACAAACATACCCTAGTTAGCCACACGGCTAATTCCTTTGTCTTAGCTTAGCCACAAAGCTAATCTAGGCCTACCACGTGCTCAGCAGGCCATCAGGCCTGATAAACCACACCTCAGCTAGAAATCCACATCCTAGCTTTTTGTTCAGGCCACGTGGCCACTCAAACACACCCTAGTTAGCTACGGCTAATTCCTTTGTCTTTAGCAACACGTGCTCAGTAGGCCTCACCAGGCTTAACAAACACACTTTAGCTAGGCCATAGGGCCTTTAACAAGCACACATTAGCAACAAGCTAGACCTAACACACCTTTCTTTAACTCCACGAGGTGGTCCTTGGGCCTTAATTCCTCCCCCACAAACACGTGGAGTTAGCCACAAGAGCCAACCCTCTCAAGAGCAACACCCAAGGTCTCTCTCTCTCTGTCTCTCTCTCTCACACACACACACACACACACGCTCTTACACACATATATGACCATCATATTTGAATATCTGCTGACATTATTCATTTTATTTTTATCTTTGTTATAATAAATTCATTTATCAAAGCTGTGTGTATTCATCTTGTTGGTGTACAAATATTTTCGAAGTCCCCAATCTCTCAAAGAATTCAAAAAGGTGCAGATGATTTATGTAATATGGTAAGTGATCAATAATAACTTGGAATATACCATAATTTAGCTGTTTGGTAATTTTATTATTAAGCACTAGAATTAATGGTATGATTCACTGAATAATTCACTTGAATGATTCAGTTCAAACGATTCAATGAGACTGATTCTATGGTATGATTCAATTCAAATGAGTCAAATTAAACGATTCAATGGGATTGATTCATTTTAATTATTAACCTTCAAATTTAATGAGACTGATCACTTAATATTAATAGTAACTGATTGTACCTACAGCACTTTAGATGCAAGAGATCTAATATTTAATAGCCCCACCTTTAGATCAAAGATGCTGGCAGCAGCTGTACAGTCAGTATGATCTAATTTTATATTGATTCGGTTACTGGAACGAACTCTCTGAATATTTCTACCTTTTTGTTTAGCACGGGGAACAGACAGTCTCGATGTAGTGGACCCTGCAGTGTTTCCCACAGACCAGGTAGCAATTTGTGGTGCTCCACTGTGCTGATGAGGGAATCGTGCGCGGTGGTGTCGTGGCGGTCGGTGGAGTCGGTCATTGGGGTGTATGCAAAATGTTTACAGCGGGCGGTGTTCAAACACAGTATTTTTCTTCAGAGTCACCTGCTGGGACTATTTTAAAGCTACAAGAAGCATTTGAGATTATTCAGTTCAATCTAAATTCTTTTAAGTTCTTTAAGAGAAGACAGCTAAAACAATTTTTCCCAGAACCCTGCCTGGTTTCATTCCTCAACCCAACTTTACATTACAGGGCAGGCCATTAGTTTGCTGGGCTTGATGTTGGTGGAAAACCTGTCTTTTAAATTTATGAAAATTACTCACCAAAATTGAAGTTAAAGTTTAGTTTTTACTAGAGATGCACCGATTGCAATTTTTTTGGGCCGATTCCGATTTTCCATGGAGTGTGACCTGCCTATACCGATTTTGGCCGATTCCAATTTCATTTTTTCAAACCACTTCACAGCACACACAGACTATTTTCTTTTTATCTTTTCTTTAATAGAACATTCTGCCAGATTTTCAGTAATAAATTTTCAACACCTCAAAGGTTGAAAACAAACAAAAAGACATTGTTCTTTGTAAAATCTTTCTTTATGTTTGGTATTAACATATTAATTCCTGAAATAGGAAATTCACACAAACATTTTTTCTTTTCCCATCCAGTATCTGGCACAAAAACAACTTCCCCCTCATATATTATTTGCCTACTGCTATGGAACACACTTTCATAAGCCTATTTAGATCTGAAAACTTATGCCTTATAGAACAACCCATTTCTTCATTCAGTATCAAAATACAAAAATAATTTCCAGTCATACTTATACCATAGCCATTCGATCATCTTTGTCAAATGTGTATTTGTAGAGTAATTTCCAATGGAATCAAGTGCAACCAAGGTTGTAAAACAAACAAAAAGACATTTTTTTTTCTTTCTCTCTTTGTACAAATCTAACTAGATGTTTGGTAATAGGCTAATATTAATTCCTGTAATGGGAAATTCACACAACCACAAACGTTTTCTTCTTTTCACATCCAATATCTGGTACAAAAATAAATTCACTATATTTGGATATCCAAATATAGTGAATTTTTTTTTGTTAACGGCGCGCGCGCCGGAGCTCGTTAGGCGCGCAGGACTGACACTGTTCTGCGCAAGCGCAACACAATCGCACTAGAAAGCATGTTCAAGCTGCCAGTGTAGCTGCAGTCTTTTTAGTTGCGAATTACGAGTATTTCCACTTTCATCCCTATGTGATACACAAGTTTTGATCGGCAGAAAATCGGCATATTTTAATTTTGACTGGCCGGTCGCCGGTCATGGCCGATCACGTGAAAATCGGCCGATTCCGATCAGCAGCCGGTCAATCGGTGCATCACTGGTTTTTACCTTAGTTTTTTGCCTTTTTGGTGGCAATCTTTCAATCATTCTTTAGTTGACATTCAAGGAATAAATTGCAAAAAAACAAGCTGGAGGTTTTTATTTTAAATATTGAACTCAACACTTACTCCAACCAATACTAAAATGAAATAAACAGCATAATGTAACAAAATAATAATAAAATATCATAATTAGATGTAAGAAACCACTTAAAGTAACACCAAGGCAACTAACAATAATAAAAAAGCATTACCCTAATTGGTGCAAAGCCTGCATGCCCTATCAGAACATTTAATTCTGCGTGGCTTCCTGAGAGAGGAAAAAAAAAAAAACTCAAGTGCCCTATCGTAAGGGAAGTCATTGCTGAAGCGGGATAAACGGGATAATGCAATAAGGCCGGTTCCTCGCGTCAAGCTGCTACTGTATGCATCAAAATTGGTTTATAGCCTGACTCAGGGATGTCCATTTCCTGTAAGCCAAGAAGGCTATGATAAAGCTCATCACGAGCACAACGTAGGCTACCTTTTAAAATAAGGGGTCGGAAGGCGAATCGGGAAGGCTGCGTTATTTTTAATTAGCCTAACAGGCCTACTTGCAGTCCGGGTGTATGCGCAACGGCAGGCCTGTGGACACGCCTCTCCGTCTCTGTCTGTGTGTGCGCGCGCGTGAACAATAAGAAAGAGCACTATGAATGAACGGAACGATACGCAACGGAATTTTTTCTTCAAAATCGCGAGTCTGATTGTGTGGCGATAGGAATCCATTGAGTGGCGCTGCGCCACACAATGGTCTATGTATGGGAAACCCTGCCCTGAGTGACGACTCTCTGCAGCTAGCAGACAGTCGTTTTAGCCTGTTTGTCTGCTCCCTGGCCTTGGCTCTGGATGGTCAGAAATTAACTAGGCCTGTTCTGAGACTATGACCTATGCTGCAGGAAATGAGAGCAGCACCTTCCCGAGTGGGATGGATACCTTCCCGAGTGGGATGGATACCGTCCCACCCTAACAGGCCAGCAGTGCCCTCAAAATTAGCCCAATTATCTATAAAGCCCACACTGTTTTCAGAGCACCACCTGGACAACTAGCAGTTCAGCGACCATAACCTGCTGTAAGCTACATCACCACGCCGCATTGGGATGGGGCCAGAGCATACTACAGCATCAGACATCACTTTCGCTAATTTAAACACCTCTACAAAGTTACTCATAGTAACCTCAGACTGACAAAGGTGTATATCATTAGCTCCTGCATGGATAACCATGTTCAGTATAAATGATACAATATATACAAAATGTATACAAAAGAATCAGTAGTGTATACGATAATTGAGGCACTAATGGTGATCGGAAGTAACAGGGCGAGTGGATGTTAAAATGTGATAGGGAAAAATCACGTGGTTACACACACACACACACACACACACACACACACACGCGTGTGTGTGTGTGTGTGTGTGTGTAATGTGAAGGGAATGCACGAGCCATGCCAGGCCACGCCTACAAGGAGAGTGTGCGAAATTAAGACAAAGGAATCTGGAGTTTGAACTAGCCTCGGTTAAAAAGCGAGCACATGCACAATCTAACTACACAGATAGTAAACCAAGTAAATCAACAACACACGGTCCAAGACCGACTTTTATGTGAATCAAAATGCGTATATTTAAAATCATAAATGAATTCAAATAACACTGTTCACGTTAACTAGCTACAAGTAAAACTAACAAACTTTGCCCAGATGCCAGCCTTACTCATTAGCGATTGAAGTGTGCTTTCTCCGGGATAGCGCGGGATGCAGGTCTGGGAAGAAGACGGTATTGAAAGTGAGCCTTCTGATCCGAGATAGCGTGGAACACGGATCCCGGAAGAAGACAGTATTGAAAGTGAGCCTTCTGATCCAAGATAGTGCGGAACGTAGATCTGGAGTGAAGACAGTTTTGCTCCTTCCGCAGCTCGTCAGCTGGAGATCCTCGGCGTCTTGTAGGGCGCCCGATGATCTAGAAAGAGTGTTGCTTATAATTTTGTCGATGTTGGTGAAAAAAAAAAAGGGATCAGGTTGCCTCTTTATTTTTTTTGAAGTACCGCGTAGGCTGCAGTAACTATAACCGGTTCAATTATTATTACAATTCCGCGAAGGTCAAGCACATTGAACTTTGGCTAAAAGTCCAGTATCAATAGCTGGTTCTCTGTCCTTCTGTAGCGCCAAATGCATCGGCTTCTCTCTTTCACGCGTGGAGTCCACCAGAGAGGACATCCATGGCCAGAGAGAGGGAGATTTCATTTCCCTCGCTGATTTAAAGCAGTCATGACATCACTGTACCTGGTATCAGGTATCCTCTCTGTCCAATACTGTTACAGGAAGTCAGAGGAAGAGAGGAGATAAAACATGCCATCGAGTACAGAGATGGGTGTGTTTCAAACTGGTTGTGAAAGGGTTACCATGGTTACGGACATGGCCGCTGTCCTTACACCACTTTTCAAATGTATAAATTGTTGGTATAAAAAGTTTTAGTTTTAAGTAAAATGTACAGGGGAGAACATAAGGGTATTTGCCATTATCGGCAGAGTTTATTTTTTGGGTTTTGTTTGGCTTTAAAGGAGCTGCGCAGTCCGAGTGAATGACCTTGACATCTGTGACATCACAGCAGGAAGGCTATCGGTCTCATCACCATTTCCGCTATACTAAAACACAGAGCTAGCTGCAACTTCGAGCCTCCATTTTGAGTTAATTTATCGCCATGCCACATAGATGTGTTGCTGGCGGGTGCAGCAACAGGATAGAAGGTTGATTTATGTTGCATTCATGGCTTAAGAATGTTCAAACTGCAAAGATTTGAATGAATGAACCCTTATCACTGTTACCAGTGAAACTGACCATCAACCTGTCCTTACAGAGGGGGAACAGGACAGGAAGACAGGGATAAAAGAAAAAGAAACAGTAGTAACATGAGGAAAGATGAGGAAAAAAAGAACACCCCCCACTATGCTCCTATCAGGAGTACAGTGTGGGAGCATTTAAAAACCTCCACACAAGCACACTTTAAAACATGGGACTTGAGGGGAGGGGAGGAGGTAGAGGTAACCCAGCGAAAGCAAGCAGCCGTCCGCTCCTGCAGCCATGAGGGCACTGGTCACGCACCCGCTTGTCACACTGGGGGTGAAAAACTGCGACCGCGGAAAATTGGGGAAGGAATGCGAAGAATGCGAGTGTCTCTCCCAGGGGAAATGTTGCCCCAGCAACGGCCTCGATCGAGGCCGGTGCTGTTCAGGGAGCCGAATGTCGATAAGATAGAGATTGTTTGGTCTTTCGAACAGACGCAGTCTTTACACGTCCAAACCACTCGTCCATCTCTGTCCATTTTGTCCATTCTGTTCAATTCAATTTGGTCTCCGAAATACTTATTCCTTGCAAAGCTGAAACCGTCTCCAAGATGACAACCATGTTGTGGTTCAAGTTCTGCCACAGTCTGAGTGCCAACAGCTTTGCCCACCGCTTCAATCATATCGGGCAGCTTTGTGGGGCTTTGAACAGCTGTCACCTTTGTCTGATTTCCTCGATATACCAGGGCAATGCCTAATCCAATCAGCAAAAGTCCGGTAATCATGGTTCCAAATAGGTAAATATCTTCAAAGTCCTCCACAGACGTTCTGGCAGGACAGGTGGGTTCCCCCGAACCCAGGCTTCTCATTGAGAAAACTGTCTCAATTTCGTTAGGAGACCAATTTATCAAATCCATGCTTTTTTAGTTTAGAAATTCAATGTGGAGAGAGTCTCTCAAAAAAAAAAAAGTATAGGCAGACAAGACAAAACAAAGAGCACAAGCAGGGGGGAAAAAAAAAAAAAAAAAGGAGAGGAGAGCAGAGAAATGTGACCACCTTCCGTGAGAGCACGGAGAGAGGGAAAAAAAAACGCGTTGGACGCGTTTTGCAAGAAATTCACGGATTGGGTGCCTACAAAGTGGTCTCTCCTCTGCACATTTTACTGAAGACTCGTACGAGACCTCTGATCTTTTGAGGAGCGTTGGCAATAAGCCCGTATTGAAAGAGGTTGCGGTACCAACAATTCAAGGAAAACTACAAGAAAAGGAAAGGGCAATTCCATGTAAATGTCAACCTCACCATGCAAAAATAAAGCAACATGTAATACATCAAAACCACTCCCAGAGATCTCACCTAGGCCTGTATTTTACAGATGTGAATAAGTTGAACCAATTTGTAACCAACCTAATATGTCACTGTCAGTCTTTCTTTCTTATAATGTAAACCCCAAGCTAAAATCAACTTTGATCATGTACAATTCTATATTATTGCCACAAGCCACAGAAATGTATGCTAAAATCCACAAAACAGCAAAACAATAGCCATCCTAAATATTATTTAAGAACTTTGATAGTTTTAGCTGATATTTAGAGAGTTTTTCAAAGGGTTATGGTGGTTAAATTGCTGATTTTCTAAACATATGCCATGTCTATTTCAGACGCGTCACATCCATAACGGAATTTCGTCACATCCATAACGCTGACTTTTCCTTCTGAAACCCTGCATGAAATACAAAATATTTTAAACAAAGATTTTTTAATATTCACCTTGGACCCCTCTATCAAATGGATATCTCCATTTCGACATTAGGTTTACAATTTCACAGAGTTTGATAAAAATGTACAGTCACCCAAGAAAAGTGATACTTTTTCTGTCACATCCATAACGCATCTTTTATTGGCATTTTCTGGCATGCCCTAGATGTACTATGGGAATTGTTCTTGTTCTATCACTTCTCCAGTATGGCACAGCCTTAAAATATGCAACACCTGTTTAAATACTGGGAGACAATAAAACATGCACTGGGTCATTTGTTGCCATTTTGAGTTCAAGTGTCACGTCCATAACGCTGGAATTGCTCGAAAGCAAGTTCAGCTGCATCAGTTCTCCCAGAGCGTGAGCTGAGCAGCAAATGGCGGAGTACTGAGTATGGAGAAAATGGAGAATGAGTGGACCAGTCATCAGATTTCTCTGCTGGATATGCTTCTTCCCCCCCCGCTGGATATGCTTGCCTCAGCAGCAATATCTCACCCTTATGTGGAAGAAGCGAATGAACGAAGAACTGAAAGTCAGATTGTTTCAAAACAATCAGCCACAAGCTCGGCCTTTAGGAAGCGAGATGCGACTCTAATCTGGCTACATAAACAAAAACACTCGTTGTTTACCTGTGTTGAGATTAATACATGTAACTTGTATTGTGTATTTAAGTTACCAGTATCAGATTATTTAATTTGCTTCAGAATGTGATCGTCTCAGTTCATTGATTATTTAATTAGCCTTTTATGTTTTATCAGTGAAAACGCATGCATGTACATGTATGTTGCACAAGTTATAACGCCTATCCTGTTTTAATGAGAGTCACATGAGACAATCAGTTCAATTCCATCCAATTCTCTAGATGGCTTTGTTCTCTGGCTTTATTTCGCAAGGTGGGGGCCTCCATGGCCGACGTGTTACAATTGGATTCACTTTCCGATGGTTCGAACTGATAAGGTTCTACAGTGGTGCTTGAAAGTTTGTGAACCCTTTAGAATTTTCTACATTTCTGCATAAATATGACCTAAAACAACATCAGATTTTCACACAAGTCCTAAAAGTAGATAAAGAGAACCCAGTTAAACAAATGAGATAAAATTATTATACTTGGTCATTTATTTATTGAGGAAAATGAGCCAATATTACATATCTGTCAGTGGCAAAAGTATGTAAACCTTTGCTTTCAGTATCTGGTGTGATCCCCTTGTGTAGCAATACAGTAACTGAAACTAAACGTTTCCCATAACTGTTGATCAGTCCTGCACACTGGCTTGGAGGAATTTTAGCCCACTCCTCCGTTCAAAACAGCTTCAACTCTGGGATGTTGGTGGGTTTCCTCACATGAAGTGCTCGCTTCAGGTCCTTCCACAACATTTCGATTGGATTAAGGTCAGGACTTTGACTTGGCTATTCCAAAACATTAACTTTATTCTTCTTAAATCATTCTTTGGTAGAACGACTTGTATGCTTAGGCTTGTTGTCTTGCTGCATGACCCACCTTCTCTTGAGATTCAGTTCATGGACAGATGTCCTGACATTTTCCTTTAGAATTCAAAGGTATAATTCAGAATTCATTGTTCCATCAATGATGGCAAGCTGTCCTAGCCCAGGTGCAGCAAAACAGGCCCAAACCATGATACTACCACCACCACATTTCACAGGTGGGATAGGCTTCTTATGCTGGAATGCAGTGTTTTCCTTTCTCCAAACATAACGCTTCTCATTTAAACCAAAAAGTTCCATTTTGGTCTCATGCGTCCACAAAACATTTTTCCAATAGTCCTCTGGCTTGTCCATGTGATCTTTAGCAAACTGCAGATGACCAGCAGTGTACTTTTTAAGAGGGCAGTGGCTTTCTCCTTGCAACCCTGCCATGCACACCATTGTTGCTCAGTGTTCTTCTGATGGTGGACTCATGAACATTAGCCAATGTGAGAGAGGCCTTCAGTTGCTTAGAAGTTACCCTGGGGTCCTTTGTGACCTCGCCAACTTTTACATGCCTTGCTCTTGGAGTGATCTTTGTTGGGTCAACCTCTCCTGGGGAGGGTAACAATGGTCTTGAATTTCCTCCATTTGTACACAATCTGTCTGACTGTGGATTGGTGGAGTTCAAACTCTTTAGAGATGGTTTTGTCACCTTTTCCAGCCTGATGATCGTCAACAACGCTTTTTCTCAGGTCCTCAGAAATCTTTTGTTCGTGCCATGATACACTTCCACAAACACGTGTTGTGAAGATCAGACTTTGATAGATCCCTGTTCTTTAAATAAAACGGTGCCCACTCACACCTGATTGTCATCCCATTGATTGAAAACACCTGACTAATTTCACCTTCAAATTAACTGCTAATCCTGGAGGTTCACATTCTTTTGCTACTCACAGACATGTAATATTGGATCATTTTCCTCAATAAATAAATGACCAAGTATAATATTTTTGTCTCCTTTCTTTAACTGGGTTCTCTTTATCTACTTTTAGGACTTGTGTGAAAATCTGACGTTTTAGGTCATATTTATGCAGAAATATTGAAAACTCTAAAGGTTTCACAAACTTTCAAACACCACTGTCCGCGTATAGCAGTAGCATGTACACCCACTCCAATTTCCGGACCATCACAGTCAGATGTATTACTATCTGAGGAATCCGAAGAATCTCCAATAAATCTGAACGAAAAGGCCATTGCAACCACTTTCGCCTGCAAAGTCTGGCTTTGGTCTATAGCACCGGTTACCCCAGTGACGTCATGCACTCAGGGCTGGCTGGCTCAGCGGGGCTGGCTGGCTCAGCGGGGCAGCTGGAATGCTAACTTTGCAGTTGATTTTAACTCTCAAAAAAAAAATTTTTTTTATTCCCAATTATGCAGCATACAAGAGTCAAGGATGGAGATACTATCCACTCAGAAATGTATTTCAAAATAAAAGGTTCTGCGTATCTGCTTTAAAAATCACCCACAATCCTAAGTGCACGTAAAGGTGGGGCCTTTTCAATGACGCACACCAACACGACTGTGTAGCAGGCACACAGGGTTAAACTGTAGTCTCAGGATGAATGGAAATCAGTAGTCTGGGGTGAAGGGAATATACAAAAAAAAAAAAACGAAGGATCGCATTAAAGCGGCAAAATGTGGTTTAACATTAAATCGCCTACTGAGATGAGCACAGTCCATGACTAAAGCTGTTTTCATATTTCTAAGAGTGACTAGTCTTTCAAATACATGCATGTTATTTACCAGCTGGGAGGTCCTTATTGTGAAATACCATGACCAAGATCTTGAAAGTACTGACCGAGGCCTCTGGGCCGAGGTCACGGTATTTCATGATACAGACCAACCTTAAGCTGGTAAATAATCATGGCAGCGGGGGCGTGGCCGAGCGTCGGTCTGTGAATGGTGGGCAGAGTCAGGGAAGGTGAATGGTCGCATCACTACACCTGTTGTCAATTAACGTGCTTGTGTCTCCCCTTCAGTGACCACGCACAATAAAAGGAGAGCGAGAAGAGGAGATCGGCGCCAAATGGCTCATTGACCGCTTGTATGTATGTGCATGAGTGTGTGAGAGTTTTTTGGAACCCTATGTTTCAAAGTGGTAAAATAAAAACTCCAACGCAAACAGCCGCCTGCTGTGCTTCTGTGCTCCACCCACACCTGAATCTCGCAACAGTGGTGTTGAAACCCGGGACAAGTGCAGAAGAGAACAGCCCCATGGAGTTCTCGCCGTTCAAGGACCTCATCCATGCCCTCGCCACAGCCCAGCAGAACCAGCACCAAGCGCTGGTCGCCCTCCGGAAGAAGCAAGAACAACTGTTCGAAGCCTTGGTGCTGGCCCAACAGGAAGACCGCCAGGCGTTCCGGCACCTGCTCGTGTCGGCGGGGCCCACAACCGCCAACGGAGCGGACCCTAACAAAGATGGGTCCGCACGACGACCCGAAAGTCTTCCTCGTGCTCTTCGAGCAGGCAGTGGAGGCATAGGGTTGGCCGGTGGACCAGCACACCTCCTCCCCCTGCTGACGGGCGAGGCACAGCTGACCATGCTGCAGCTCCCTGCTGACAGCCGGCTCGTGTATGCGGACCTATGGAGAGCCATCCTCCAATATGTCAGCTGCTCCCCAGAGCAACAGCAGCAGCGCTTCCGCTGACTGCACTTGGAGAAGGTCAGCCGGCTGTTCTCGTTCGGGCAGCAACTCCAGAACGCCTGCCGGCGATGGCTGAGGGCAGATGACCACAACGCCGAGGGAGTGATCGACCTAGTGACACTGGAACAATTGTCGTGCAACTTCCAGAAGGACCGGTGGAGTGGGTCCAGTGTCATTGCCTAGCATCGCTGGACCAGGCGATCGAGCTGGCAGAGGACCACATGACGGCAGTTCCGACGGCAGGAAGGCGTGCCTCCTCCTCTCTCTGCTTCCCGTCCTCACCCCATTCCCCCACCGCGGAGGCAAGGGCCGGTGCACCCGCGGTGTCCTCCCGTTTCCCCCTTCCTTGTCTGTGTCTCCTCCCCCCCAGGTGAATGCTCTCCGAAACACTGGTGCAGAGGGAGAGCCTGGGCCGGTATGCTGGCGCTACGGGGAGCCAAGACATCTCCAACATCAGTGCTCCGCGATGGAGGTGGGCGCGGTGGTCCGGGTCCCCGACGCGCCAGAAACCGTCCTCGATCGGGCCAGAGCGTATCGAATACCAGCAAGTGTCCAAGGGGATACGTATCAGGCTTTGGTGGATTCCGGCTGTAACCAGACCTTGATCCACCAAAGCCTCGTGCAAGGTGAGGCATTAGGGAGAGCACGAATGGTGAAGGTGTTGTGTGTGCACGGGGATGTTCACAACTACCCTTTAGTGTCTGTCCACATTATATTTTGAGGGGAAAAAAAAACAGTGTAAAGGCGGCGGTTAACCCTCATCTCACCCACTCGTTAATTTTGGGGACCGATTGGCCGGGGTTTAAGGAATTAATGACGCACATAGTGAAGAGTGGTTCCTGCTGTAATTCAGCTAGGGAAAGCCCCGGAATAGCATTGGTGGGAGAAGCGGTCACAGAGCCGTCTACGTCAGCACCACGTCAGGGCGATACGCGGAGTGAGGAGCGTCCTGCCCCTCCTCCCTCTCTCGGGGATTCCCTTGGGGATTTCCTGTAAGAGCAGTCACGAGACGGGACTCTGCGGCATGCATTTGACCAAGCGAGAGTAATCGATGGGCAAATTCTCCAGCCAAATGCAACGCCGGCCTTCCCCTACTTTGCTGTTATTAAGGATAGGCTATACCGAGTGACACAGGACACTCAAACTGGCGAAAAGATAACACAGCTGTTAATTCCAAAGAGCCGCCAGGAATTCATATTCCCGGCGGCTCACTTTAATCCCATGGCTGGACACTTGGGGCAGGATAAGACAAGCCCAAATAATGGCCCAGTTCTATTGGCCAGGGATTCGCGGGGATGTCCGTCGGTGGTGTGTGGCATGCCGCGAATGCCAATTAGTAAATCCCACGGCCACTCCAAAAGCGCCTTTGCGCCCTCTCCTTTTAATCAAGACCCCTTTTGAAAGAATTGGGATGGATCTCATTGGGCCATTAGCTCGGTCAGCACGGGGATATCGCTTTATTTTAGTTCTGGTGGACTATGCAACGCGATATCCAAAAGCAGTTCCTCTCCGCAATATCTCAGCACGCAGTATAGCAGAAGCACTCTTCCGCTTTATCTCCCGGGTCGGGATTCCGAAAGAAATCCTGACAGACTAAGGCACTACATTCATGTCACGCACACTGCGCGAGCTGTATGGGTTACTGGGAATTAAGCCTATACGCACCAGCGTTTATCACCCACAAACAGATGGCTTAGTAGAACGGTTTAATCGAACCCTCAGAAATATAATTCAGAAGTTCGTAAGCGAAGATACACGTAATTGGGAGAAGTGGCTCGAGCTCCTGTTATTTGCAGTACGAGAGGTCCCGCAAGCCTCCACAGGGTTTTCACCATTTGAATTGTTATATGGGCGGCACGGTGGTGTAGTGGTTAGCGCTGTCACCTCACAGCAAGAAGGTCCAGGTTTGAGCCCCATGGTTGGCGAGGGCCTTTCTGTGCGGAGTTTGCATGTTCTCCCCATGTCCGCGTGGGTTTCCTCCGGGTGCTCCGGTTTCCCCCACAGTCCAAAGACATGCAAGTTAGGTTAACTGGTGACTCTAAATTGACCGTAGGTGTGAATGTGAGTGTGAATGGTTGTCTATGTGTCAGCCCTGTGATGACCTGGCGACTTGTCCAGGGTGTACCCCGCCTTTCGCCCGTAGTCAGCTGGGATAGGCTCCAGCTTGCCTGCGACCCTGTAGAAGAATAAAGCGGCTAGAGATAATGAGATGAGAATTGTTATATGGGTGTAAGCTACATGGCATTTTAGACGTGCTACGTGAAAATGGGGAGGAGGGACCTTCACCCAGTAAGAACGAAATTTCAATACATGTTCTCGACCTGCGTGCCAAACTCCACACACTCACGCACTTAACCCAGGAGAATTTGCGGCAGGCGCAAGAACGTCAAGTCCGACTGTACGACAGGAGCACGCGCCTTAGGGAGTTCACACCAGGAGGCAAAGTACTCATATTATTGCCCACGTTGAGCTCCAAATTGGTCGCCAAGTAGCAAGGGCCCTTCAAGGTCACATGGTGAGTCAGGGGCGTTGACTATGAGGTGAGGCATTACGGATTTACCACCTCAGTCTGTTAAAATGTTGGAATGAGGTCCCCATGGCGTTGGTGTCGGTAATTCCGGAGAAGGCGGAGCTGGGGCCGGAGGTTCAAAAAAGGAAACTGACCTCGCCCGCCTCTCCAGTCCCCTATAGAGACCACCTCTCCCCGACCCAGCTCACGGAGGTAGCCCAGTTGCAGAAAGAAATTTTCCGACATGTTTTCGCCCCTGCCCAGCTGCACCCACCTCATAGAACTCCACATTGAGATGCCCCCAGGGATGGTAGTGCGCAGCCGCCCTTACCGCCTGCCCGAACACACACACAAAAAAAAGGTGGTCCGGGATGAACTTGAAGCCATGCTTGAAATGGGCATAATCGAGAAGTCCCACAGTGACTGGAGCAGCACGGTGATCCTGCTCCCCAAGACCGGTGGGTCGGTCGGGTTCTGTGTGGACTATAGTAAAGTCAACGCAGTGTCTAAATTTGACGCGTACCTAATGCCTCGCATTGACGAGTTGCTCGATCGATTAGGCGCTGCTCGTTTTTATTCGACTCTGGATTTAACAAAGGGATATTGGCAGATCCCCTTGACTCCTCTATCCTGAGAGAAAACAGCCTTTTCCACACTGTTTGGCTGACACCAATTCCTCACACTTCCTTTTGGGCTGTTTGGGGTGCCTGCTACGTTCCAGTGGCTTATGAACAGGGTCCTTGGCCCCCACGCCACCTACGCTCCCACGTATCTGGATGACAATCATCTACAGTAATGACTGGCCGCGGCACCTTGAACATCTTAGGGCCGTCCTAAAGTCGCTGAGGCGGGCGCGTCTCACAGCCAACCCAAAAAAATGTGCGATTGGGTGGGTGGAAGTATGGTATCTGGGTTTCCACTTAGGCCATGGGCAGGTGCGTTCCCAAATTAATAAGACAGCAGTGATTGCAGCCTGCCCGAGGCCCAAGACCAAAAAGGGGGCGAGACAGTTCCTGCGACTGGCTGGCTACTATCGGAGGTTCATACCTAATTATTCGGACGTCACCAGCCCACTGACGGATCTCACTAAAAAGGGAGCACCAGATCCAGTCCAGTGGATGGAGCAATGCCAACAGGCCTTATTTAGGGTAAAGGCTGCACTGTATGGGGGGCCCACTGTTACACTCCCCTGACTTTTCTCTCCCCTTTATTTTACAGACAGACGCATCGGACAGAAGGCTGGGGGCCGTTCTGTCCCAGAAGGTGGAGGGGGAGGAGCGTCCCGTGCTGTACTGTCATGACCACTTAGCTCAAAGCAGGCACAACATAAAAGGAGACCACACCGTTTGTTCAGGTTAACCCATACTTTATTAATATATAAATTCTAGGGATAAATAAAAAAAGAATAAAAGAAAGAAACCTGCTCCCGTCGGCCCGTGCAGGGCCTCCACGTAGCAGGACAACAAACACAACCAAACCCCCAAAGCCAGCAGCCAGCTCCCGAATGCCAATTTTGGGCCCGTATTTGAACTTCCTGGCCTTGTCTAGCACAGGTGTTGCAGTACTAGACAGCTCCCCCTTCAGACTGGAGGGAGAGAAACGGCCAAGTTCAAGTTTACTATTCAAAAGGGGCAGTGCGCACCCCCAGCATGGCCACGCTGGGCGTGACATCACATTAGCCGAAAGCTGTCGATGCGAGAGGGCAGGTAGAGCACGATCGAAAAAGAGTGCCTAGCCATCAAGTGGGTGGTCCTCGCCCACCGGTACTACCTGCTGGGGCGCCCTTTCGCCCTCTGTTCAGACCACGCGCCCCTCCACCGCATGAAGGACGCCAACGTTCAGATCACCCGTTGGTATCTTGCACTCCAGCCATTTAAGCTGGAGGTGGTCCACAGGCCGGGGGCGCAGATGGTGGTAGCGGACTTCCTCTCCCGGACAGCTCTCTGGCCTGAGTCAGGGGGTGGGGATATGTGGCAGCAGGGGCATGGCCGAGCATTGGTCTGTGAATGGAGTCAGGGAAGGGGAGTGGTCGTGTCACTATACCTGTTGTCAATTAATGTGTTTGTGTGTCTCCTACAGTGACCGCGCCTGATAAAAGGAGAGCGAGAAGGGGAGGTCGGCGCTGAGGGCTCATTGACAGCCTGCATGTATGTGAGAGAGTGAGTTTTTTGGAGCCCTATGCTGAAAAGCGGTAAAATAAAAACCCCTCTTCAACGCAAACAGCCGCCTGCCGTGCTTCTGTGCTCCACCCACACCTGAATCTCACTACAATAATATATTTACTTTTTTCTTTACCAAATTCTAACAGAAAACGAGAGCGCCCGAAAAGGAAAACATATTTAGAACAAACCTGCTACAAGCTCATTTTCGGCTTTCTCCAGAAATGTTTTCTTTTATTTCATCTTCATCAGGGTGGGTAAAACTCACTTTCACTGTGAAGACTGTCATTATCGCTATCCATACTGTAAAACTAATGCTATTCTCTTGAGAAATGCAAAAATAAATATTGACAAAAACTGCTCCTATGTTTGTTGTTATTGTGAACGAGCGAGTCGCCAAAGGGCCGTAACTGGGGTCCGGATCGTAGGATTCTCGACCTCTCGCCAGCCAATCAGAGCGTACAATTTGATGGAAACCAGACCGTGAAAAAAATAAAACGCATTATTTTTTTTCACAGCCCGGTTTCCATCAAATCCTGCGCTCTGATTGGCTGGCGAGCAGGTCCGTATCCTACGGTACGGACCTCTGGCGACTTGCTCATTCACGACAACAAACATAATAGCAATTTTTGTCAACATTTATTTTCACATCTCAGTATAATAGCATTAATTTTACATCATGGATAGTGATAACAGTATTCACAGTTAAAGCAACTTTTACTACCCTGAGGAAGAAGAAATAAAGGAAAACATTTCAGGAGAAAGCTAAAAACCTGCAACTGTTGCTAATGTCAAGCAAAAACATGGCTGAATCCTGAATGACTCAATTTTGTATAAATAGGGGACTACATAGGTGGCAAAATGTAGTTTTTTTTTCTGCCATGGAAGTGCACTTGTATACCGAGGAGGAAGGTATTTGCATTACAGCCGTGAATGAGGATTCAAAATGGCGGCTCAGCTCGGTTTTCCCTTTCAGGCACTCTCGTTTTCTGTTAGAATTTGGTAAAGAAAAAAATAAACATTATTTACCAGCTTAAGGTCTGTCCGTATGGTGAAATAACGTGACCTGGGCCTTGGTCAGTACTTTCAAGACCTCGGTCACGGTATTTCACGATGCGGACCTCCCAGCTGGTAAATAACATGTCATTCAGATTATTTTTACACCGTTTTGATTGGCTGAGTGAACTGCAAATAACTGCCTACAAATAATGGTACAGTGCTCAGCGGAAATGAGTACACCCCCTTTGAAAAGTAACATTTTAAACAATCTCTCAATGAACACAACACAATTTCCAAAATGTTAACAAGACAAAGTTTAATATAACATCTGTTTAACTTATAACGTGAAAGTAAGGTTAATAATATAACTTGGATTACACATTTTTTCAGTTTTAATCAAATTAGGGTGGTGCAAAAATGAGTACACCCCACAACAAAAACTACTACATCTAGTACTTTGTATGGCCTCCATGATTTTTAATGGCAGCACCAAATCTTCTAGGCATGGAATGAACAAGTTGGTGACATTTTGCAACATCAATCTTTTTCCATTCTTCAACAATGACCTCGTTTAGTGACTGGATGCTGGATGGAGAGTGATGCTCAACTTGTCTCTTCAGAATTCCCCATAGGTGTTCGATTGGGTTCAGATCAGGAGACATACTTGGCCTACTGAATCACTTTCACCTTGTTCTTCTTCAGAAATCTAACAGTGGCCTTAGATGTGTGTTTAGTCATGTTGGAAAAGTGCACGACGACCAAGGGCACGGAGTGATGGTAGCATCTTCTCTTTCAGTATAGAGCAATACACCTGTGAATTCATGATGCCATCAATGAAATGCAGCTACCCGACACCAGCAGCACTCATGCAGCCCCACATAAGGACAGAGCCACCACCATGTTTCACTGTAGGCACCATGCATTTTTCTTTGCATTCCTCACCTTTGCGACGCCATACAGTTTTGAAGCCATCAGTTCCAAAAACACTTATCTTGGTCTCATCACTCCAGAGTAGAGAGTCCCAGTAGCCTTCATCTTTGTCAGCACGGGCCCTGGCAAACTCTAGGCGGGCTTTTTTTGTGCCTGGGCTTTAGGAGAGGCTTCTTTTGTGGACAGCGTCCACGCATGCCATTCCTCTGCAGTGTACGCCGTATCGTGTCACGGTAAATAGTCACCCCAGTTTAGCTTTCTACTTCTTTAGATAACTGCAGTGAACTTGCATGCCGATTTTCTTCAACCCTTCTCATCAGAAGACGCTCCTGTCGAGGTGTTAACTTCCGTGGACGACCTGGACGTCTCTGTGAGATGGTTGCAGTTCCATCTTTCTTAAATTTTTGTACAACTTTTGCTACAGTATTCTGACTGATAAGTAAAGCTTTGCTGATCTTCTTGTAACCTTCACCTTTGTGGTGTAAAGAAATTATTTTCTTTGGGGAATTCTGAAGAGACAAGTTGAGCATCACTCTCCATCCAGCCACTAAAAGTGGTCATTGTTAAAGAATGGAAAAAGATTGATGTTGCAAAATGCCGCCAACTTGTTCATTCCATGCACAGAAGACTTGGTGCTGTCATTAAAAATGCATGGAGGCTATACAAAGTACAAGATGTAGTAGTTTTTGTTGTGGGGTGTACTCATTTTTGCACCACCCTAATTTGATTAAAACTGAAAAAATGTGTAATCTAAGTTACATTATTAACCTTACTTTCACGTTACAAGTTAAGCAGATGTTATATTAAAACTTTGTCTTATCAACATTTTGGAAATTGTGTTCATTGAGATATTGTTTAAAATGTTACTTTTCAAAGGGGGTGAACTCGTTTACACCGAGCACTGTGTGCATGCGCAGTTACTTCGCACTTTTGGATTTTGAGTTCTCATCTCCTCTCCTCTAGCCGCTTTATCCTGTTCTACAGGGTCGCAGGCAAGATGAAGCCTATCCCAGCTAACTATGGGCGAAAGGTGGGGTACACCCTGGACAAGTCGCCAGGTCATCACAGGGCTGACACATACTGTAGACGCAGACAACCATTCACACCTACGGTCAATTTAGAGTCACCAATTAACCTAACCTGCATGTCTTTGGACTGCGGGGGAAACCGGAGCACCCGGAGGAAACCCACGTGGACATGGGGAGAACATGCAAACTCCGCACAGAAAGGCCCTCGCCAACCACGGGGCTCAAACCTGGATCTTCTTGCTGTGAGGTGACAGCGCTAACCACTACACCACGGTGCCACCAATTTTGAGTTCTATGAGACGTAAAACAGTGACTGCATTTTATTTGTTATAGTTTGACTCATTGCACAACTTTTATAAACCAGTGTATATATACACAAATATAATTATTATTATTCTTTTGGCTGCTCCCGATTAGGGGTCACCACAGCGTATCTTTCGTCTCCATTGCTCCCCGTCTTCCGCATCCTTCTCGACCACACCTGCCACTTTCATGTCCTCTCTCACCACATCCATGTATCTTCTCTTTGGCCTTCCTCGTTTTCGTGTGCCTGGCAGCTCCATCCTCAACATTCTCCTTCCAACATGCTCTGCATCTCTTCTCCGGATGTGCCCAAACCATCTCAGTCTCATCTCTCTTCGCTTAAAGGAACAGTCCACCGTATTTCCATAATGAAATATGCCCTTATCTGAATTGAGACGAGCTGCTCCGTACCTATCCGAGCTTTGCGCGACCTCCCAGTCAGTCAGACGCAGTCAGACGCGCTGTCACTCCTGTTAGCAATGTAGCTAGGCTCAGTATGGCCAACGGTATTTTTTGGGGCTGTAGTTAGATGCGACCAAACTCTTCCGCGTTTTTCCTGTTTACATAGGTTTATATGACCAGTGATATGAAACAAGTTCAGTTACACAAATTGAAACGTATTTTCTATGCTATGGAAAGTCCGCACTATAATGACAGGCGTACTAACACCTTCTGCGCGCTTCGGCAGCGCATTGATATGGAGCTCAGATATCAGTGTGCTGCCGAAGCGCGCAGAAGGTGTTAGTACGCCTGTCATTATAGTGCGGACTTTCCATAGCATAGAAAATCGCTACGTTTCAATTTGTGTAACTGAACTTGTTTCATATCACTGGTCATATAAACCTATGTAAACAGGAAAAACGCGGAAGAGTTTGGTCGCATCTAACTACAGCCCCAAAAAAATACCATTGGCCATACTGAGCCTAGCTACATTGCTAACAGGAGTGACAGCGCGTCTGACTGCGTCTGACTGACTGGGAGGTCGCGCAAAGCTCGGACAGGTACGGAGCAGCTCGTCTCAATTCAGATAAGAGCATATTTCATTATGGAAATACGGTGGACTGTTCCTTTAATTCCCAAGCTCTCTACATGTGCTGTCCCTCTGATGTGCTCGTTCCTTATCCTGTCCAACCTCCCATCGCAAACCTTAACAACATCCTCAACTCCGCCACCTCCAACTTTGCCTCCTGTCTCCTTGTTAAGGGTATGGTCTCCAATCCATACATCACAGTTGCTCTCTCTCAAATAATATTTATTTATAATGAATGATAAAGTAATTATTGAACTTGGTTTTCACAAAATATCGTGATTTGTGAGTGTTTCCGCCTTCAGTATCGGTTCACATCACTACTACGAAGCCATGAAGTTGCTGAACAAGGAAGAGCTGAAGGAAGCAGGACAGCACATGTAGAGAGCCTGGGAATTAAGCGAAGTGAGATGAGACTGAGATGGTTTGGGCACATCCTGCTGCTTGCGCAACACTAACAAAGCACGATATTTTGTGAAAACCGAGTTCAGTAATTGCTGAGTTTCAGGTCGGACAAACATTGTCAAGTTACTTCAGTGCTGTTTACAGACCTGTTGCGACTGGGGAAAGTAATGTCTGAGCGCTTCCTCTGCTTCCTTCAGCTCTTCCTTATTCAACAACTTCATGGCTTCGTAGTAGTGATGTGAAATGCGCAAAAGCATCGGCTCTTATAGTGAATCAGAAGAGTCGGCTCCCCACTTTTTTTTTTTCATTTCGCTACTCAACTCTCACGCTCAGTGGCTCAGCTCTGCTCACGGCAGAACTTTGTTTTGATTGGCAGCATGGCGGCCTTGTGGCCAATCACAAGTGAGGATATAGGATCATACCATTATGTGAAAACAGAGAGGGGGACAGACGCTACAGTCAGGTGGAGCCATAGATTTACATAGAAGACTAGATTCCTCACCGCCTAGAGACCCCTTTCACTGACGTCACCCGAAACCGGAAGTAAACAGACCCTGCGCCATTTTGGAAGACCAACAATCTCGTGATAAGGGGGAAATAACAGCAGCGGTATGTGAACTCACGAGAATAAAGTGGAGTGGCAAACGACTTAAACAAACAAATCTGAGCTGCATATTTTTTGCCAGGGGTTGTCGTATAGATAGTTTTCACATGACGTCACAGAGTCGGGGAGTCCCTGGTGGCGGCCATCTTGGAGGGCTAGCTTACCGTACGGGTCACTGAGCACACATTGTAGCGCGCGAGTTACATTCATTTATATATTATTTACATGTATAGTTACATTACTACTATTTAAAGCTAGCAATGGTGCACACCTGTTGTATTCACGGCTGTCGTAATAGGTCAGATGATGAAGTCAAGCGGAGCTTTTATGGAATTCCCACTACGGGAGCAAACAAAGAAACTCAGCATACAAAGGAGAAATCTATGGCTTGCGAGAATCAACCGCAAGGATTATCAGCCTTCCAAACACAGTAAAGTCTGCTCCGATCATTTTATAAGTGGTAAGTTGTTTAAATAAACAATCAATTGTGTTTAAGTTTGTTTTTGGAAACCAAAACATCGTGTAAACAATCTGGAGAATGCCTAACTGGAACCGCTGAGTGTACGTTTACACTGTAATGTACACTTAATATCGCTCGTTTGTCACGTTTCTATTTGAAACTTCTGACTTCACTCACGCAAGGGTCATTTTTTAAAAACATTTTAGGTCTATTCTGTATGATTTAATGTGTGTTTGGCATGCAAACAGTGCGCGCGGATGCCGCCTGAATCGCGCAGATCCGGTTTTTTTTTTTTTAGGTGGGGCGTTGGAGTGTCTGATTGTAATTTCAAAGTAAATTCTGTATTAAAATTACTAAATAAGCAAATCCATTACAGTCCATGAAACAAGAAGTATAAGGATAAGAAAAAAACAGTTTAAATCGGAAAGCTGCGCACATTTGCGCAGCCCGAGCGGTGTGCAGGACTGCGCAAATGTGCGCAGCTTCCCGATTTAAACTTTTTTTCTCATCCTTATACTTCCTGTTTCATGGACTGTAACGGATTTGCTTATTTAGTAATTTTAATACAGAATTTACTTTGAAATTACAACCAGACACTCCCAACCCCCCCCCCCCCCCCCCAAAAAAAAACCCGGATCTGCGCGATTCAGGCGGCATCCGCCAAAAGGCGCGCTGTGAATATATAAAGTTGTAAGACAGCCTTTAAAGTTTGATGAAGTCAGTTGCAGGCTTTGGCAGTTTCAGGCTTTGGCAGCCTTGCATAGTCACTTGAAAATGCATCTTTGTCCACTTCGTAGGGGTCAATTCTCCCAATCAAGGCCAGTTTGGCTGCATACCGTTGTCGTGAGATGTCGTCTAATGTATCTATATACTTCTGTTTGCTTGATTTTGCCGACATTGATCTTTATTTTAGAAAACTGACTATATAACTGGCGGCACGGTGGTGTAGTGGTTATCGCTGTCGCCTCACAGCAAGAAGGTCCTGGGTTCGAGCCCCGGGGCCGGCGAGGGCCTTTCTGTGTGGAGTTTGCATGTTCTCCCCGTGTCCGCGTGGGTTTCCTCCGGGTGCTCCGGTTTCCCCCACAGTCCAAAGACATGCAGGTTAGGTTAACTGGTGACTCTAAATTGAGCGTAGGTGTGAATGTGAGTGTGAATGGTTGTCTGTGTCTATGTGTCAGCCCTGTGATGACCTGGCGACTTGTCCAGGGTGTACCCCGCCTTTCGCCCGTAGTCAGCTGGGATAGGCTCCAGCTTGCCTGCGACCCTGTAGAAGGATAAAGCGGCTAGAGATGATGAGATGAGATGAGACTATATAACTTCATAAATTCATCCGAGATAACGTAGCCGGTAGTGGCGATGGTCCGTTTTGTTTGCCCTCCAAGATGGCAGCTGGGGGGCGTTCCCCGGAATGCCGTGACGTCAGTGAAAACTATCTATTGAGGTATATCACCTGACGTCACAGGGTCACGTGACACCCCGGTGTCCACCATTTTGAAGGTCAAGCTAGCTAATGTCAACAACATAGTAGCTAGTATGTTACTGTAGCAATGTTTACGTTCAGTCATTTGGATGACTGTTAAAACCTTTCAGTCTCAAGTTTTTCCTTTACTGTATTTACCAGTTTACTGTAATTATGATCCGGCAGCTATTTACACCGGATCTGGTGTAAATAGCTGCCGGAGCGTGCTCCGGCTTGCTCCCCCTCAAATTAAGCAGCGTGCTCCGGCTTGCTCCCCCTCAAATTAAGCAGCGCGCTCCGGCTTGCTCCCGGAGTGCTCCGGGAGCAAGCCGGAGCGCGCTGATTAATTTGAGGGGGAGCAAGCCGGAGCGCGCTCCAGCAGCTATTTACACCGGATCCGGTGTAAATAGCTGCCGGATCATAATTACAGTAAACTGGTAAATACAGTAAAGGAAAAACTTGAGACTGAAAGGTTTTAACAGTCATCCAAATGACTGAACGTAAACATTGCTACAGTAACATACTAGCTACTATGTTGTTGACATTAGCTAGTGCTAGCTGCTAGTACACTGCTACAACACAGACACCGACCCTAATAATACAGTTCTTGGTCATTGCCTGGTAACAGCAAATTTATAACGGGCCATGTCTCAACAGACTAAGAAGTTATTTCAATGACATTTAATAACATTTTGTTTATCCTGAGGACTGAAAGTAAATGAAAATGTGAACAAACCTTAGCTGTAATAAGATGGCGACCACCGGCTCCAGGGACAACCCACTGATGTAGGCATGTTACCCAGCCTGACACAAAATATTTGTAGGCATCCAAACTCTTATACGCTTTCAGATCAATACCTGTGTATGGCGATGGGTTTTTAATGACATAGGTATACAGATCATGTGGGCCGAAGTCAGGTAAAGACGAGGGCTTCGTGTACTTCCGTACGTCAGTGAACAATCCTGGTGGAAGCAGGTAAACGTCGTTCTCTAAGCCTGCTAACCTCAATTTTTGCAAATACCTCTCCCTCTGCTCGTCCTGTAAATGCCCTACGTCGCTGGATAGTGAAGGTGTTTTCTGCATCTCGCTCCTTTTTCTTTTATGTTTTTCGTTTGTCACCTTCCTCGCATTCAAACTGATTCGAGCCATGACGTCCAAAATGGCAGCCTAACAATGCATCACATGACTTGGTCACGTGGGTGAAAAACCTCAATAGACCCCTTCGCATGTTTGTAAACAAACCGACCGTTGCCAGGATGCGTGCGCAGCCTGGACCCAGAAACAATGGCGCTGCCCATAGACCGGCATTATGAGCTGTCAGATTATGCCAAACAATTGTCGTTACAAAATCAAGAATGCTACATAAATAAGTTAACTCTAACAAGTGGACATCGCCTACTGGATCCGCATTTAATTAAAGAGTGGACGGACGATGTTAGTAAGTTCCCTGGTATACAATGGCCAGATATATACTCGTACCTTATTGACAAGACTTCAGTGTACACCCACGAAAAACTTCGTGCCTACAAATCTTTAGATGCATATGATTGTTATGTGCGGGCATGTACAACTTGATTAACAATGGGACATTCATATTCATTTTGTTTTAATCAAATTATGCCAGTGATGTGATGGCAATGTGGCTTTAGCTAAAACAGCAAATACCAACACTAAACAGCAATTTGCAGGAGGTAATGGCATGAAAGGAATGATAGTGTAAAGAGTGCAGCTAAGAGAAATCAGAGCTGCGTAAAAAGCGAGAGGCAGAGAGCAGAAATGAAACTGAACGGGGCGGGAGCTACGTTAGAGCAGTCAACGTAAGTTGGCATTTAGAGTGAGGGCACACAATTTTACCTTTCCATCCTTGCTTTAAAATTGTGATTTTCGGCATACACAAATAATGATGGCACAAAATCTGGACTGCTTGAGTCAAGCGAGACCTCTCCTACAAACAAAATTGCATGCAAAGCTAAGTTAACATGCTAACAATATTCATTACATTGTGTAACTATGACCCAGCTAATCAGACAAACGTTACCAAAGTATTTTGCTGCATCAATAAACGAAGACTAGAAAGAATAAAAAAGAAAGATTTAATAAATAGCCTGATCTTACCTGTGATGAAGTGGGCGCTGCAAACCCGCGCATTTTTGATAGTGCTTTCATCCCAGTCTACACATTTGATGGCTTGTAGTCATAGACGTCGGCGATTTTTTTTTTGGAATGGGTGAGATCCTGCTGGAATTCTGAACATTTTAACCCCATCACTGCTACAATTCTGACACCCGAAAACACAACAACTAGGCATTTCTGAGTCTACGGAAGCGTATTAGGGCCACTTGGAGAAAATATTTTTTTCTAAATTCCGAGATTAAAAGTCGGAAATTTCAAGAAAAAAATCAAAATTACGAGAAAAAAAGTCGAAATCTTCGAGAAAAAAAGTCGAAATCTTCGAGAAAAAAAGTCGGAATTTTCGAGAAAAAAGTCGAAATTATGACATACAAAGAACGCATGCTCTAACTGCTGCCATGGCAACGAATGGCCACCGGAAAGGGAAGTCGTGGAAAGTGGCTGCCAACCGGCCTGGCCCTGAACATGTGAACTTAGCGACGTTGACTCTGAATGCAAGACACAAGGGATGCAGTTGAAAGGTAAGATTATCATTCTGTTCTGTTTGATGTTACATTGCATTGTGGATATGGTTAAGGGTACGTAATATCAATTAGGATCAGAAGTGACACTTACTACCATGCAGGCTGCATGCTACAACCACAAGGCGTACTGCTAGTTTAGAAACCTGGAAATGACACTACCCTTAGTAGCCTATCATGTCCGAGTGCCAAACGTTTGTGCGTACAGTGAAACGACACAATTGGTGTCCGTATAATGACTGCAGAAACCCATTTCATCTAGCTAGTATTGCTAATATTATGCTAACGCCACTATAGTAGGCCTAAGCCTCGTCTGTAGAGCAGAAGGGTTTCCAAGTCACCTCTAATATTTCAATCTAGAGACATCAGACATATAATTTGCCTCGGCAGGCTAGATGAATAATTCCACTTATACCTACCTGAAGTGTCATGAGTCCAGGAGTTAAATTCCTATTAAACGTTTTCTGGTGAGATTAGTAGGCCTGACGGCAAACAATCGATTAATCGTTGGTCGACCAAAAAATTATTAGCCGACCAAAATTCCATTGGTCGCAGGGAAAAAAAGGGCTGAAGGGCTTTTAATTTGACGGGCATGATAAAGGAAGTCGTGACACTAATTTACTGTTGGTGATTTTTTTAACACGGGCAGACGGCATGTCTGGAAGGAGCTCTAAAATATGGGATCATTTCGAAAAGAACAAAGATGACCCAAAGAGGGTTACGTGCAGAATTTGCAAAAAAAACATTCGCCTTTCATTCTTCCACGACGAACATGCTTTACCACCTCAACCATGTAAGTAGCCTACTAGCCTAGCTAGCCTACCCCTTGCAACCTGAAGTTTGATTGCAATACGTAGGCCTACTGGTTACTGGCTACTGGTAAAGCTAAACTATCCAGCTCACTGTTTTACAATCTCTCTACAGGCGCATCCACTTTATTGCGATGAGCCAGCCTCCTCCACGGCATCCTCATCCTCATCACTGACTGAGCAAAAGCTCGTAATGAAACCTTCTCTATCTGAAAAAAGGAAGAGAGACATAACTGACAAAATAGCTGATTTCATCGCGCTGGACATGCGACCTGTGAATATCATCAGTGGTGAGGGATTTAAAAATCTAATTGAATACCTCGAGCCAGGATACAGCCTGCCAAGATGTGACACAGTGATGCACGCGGTTACGAGCAAATACAACTCTACAAAACAAACACTTCAGGGCAAGATCGAAAACTGCAAAGCAGTCAGTTTCACAACGGATATATGGACATCTAACCAGATGGAAAGTTACATGACGGTCACGGCGCATTTTATTTCTGATAACTGGCGACTGCATTCATTCGTGCTGGAAACTAAAGTTTTGGAAGTGAGCCATACAGCTGCTAACATAGCAGAACGACTCAGTGAAGTAATGGCAGACTTTAGAATCCCCGCTGAAAAAAGGGTCGCTCTTGTACATGACAACGCAGCGAACATGGTGCTGTGCGCGGATCAGTTATCTCAAAACCCGTCCTGGGGTAACGTCCAAGGAGTTCGCTGCGCAGGGCACACTTTGCAGCTGTGCATCAATGTGGCTCTTAAAAAAGATCCCATTTGCCGAGTTATAGCAGCTGCCAGACGTCTTGTTGGACATTTTAAGAAAAGTGCCAAGGCTACAGCAGCTCTTACCCAAAAACAACAGAACGTCGTTGAACACAAACTCATCCAGGATGTCTCCACGAGATGGAACTCTACTCACTGCATGTTGGAGCGCCTTCTGGAACAGAGGTGGCCGGTCACCGCTGTGCTTTCCAACCCCGTTACCACCCACAGATCTGACTGCGATTTGGATCTCACCACGGCCCAATGGAGGATAGCGGAAGACATAGTCTCGGTGCTGAAGCCGATGGTCACACTAACCGAGTTGCTTTCACAGGATGTTAACGCATCTCTCTCTGCCACGCTGCCCATGCTTATAAACATGAAAAGACGTCACCTGTTGCTGCGCGAGGATGACGGTGCGGCTGTGACAGCACTGAAGAAAACACTTCGTGAGGAAATTGACAAGAGGTGGGAGCTAAAAGAGGAGCTACAGTCCAGCATATACATCAAAGCTGCTGTCTTGGACCCACGCTTTAAAAATTTATCGTTCATGGAGGAAGAGAAACGGGACTAGGCATATACTACGGTGTCGGACTTGGCTGAGAGTCCATCTCCAGCAGAAGAGCCTGGCCAGCACGCCAGCAGTGGGGATGACAACGAACTTGGCCCCGCACCAAAGAAGAAAACGAAAAAGACAGAAAAGTGGGACGAAATATCCATGCTGATGGGTATAGATAAGGAGCAGCAGACAGAGAAGAACAGAGCAGTGAAATGAAACGGTACTTGGAGGATAAAACAAAAGTTGAGTCGGGACCACTATCATGGTGGCAAAAAAACAAGGAGCGCTACCCGAAGCTGGCCAGAGCAGCCAAGCGTATTCACTCGATCCCATCCACGTCCACACCATCGGAGCGCATCTTCTCCAAGGCCGGCTTCATTGTAAGCAAGATGCGGAGTTCACTTCTCCCAGACAATGTGGACAAATTGGTCTTCCTTTCTCACAATTTGAGAAAACTCAGAGCCGAGGAGAAATCACTGTGAGTTTTTGTATCATGCAAGGCTACCTCGTGTGTCTGTAAATCTGCACTGTTTCAGTTAGGCTAGACCTATTTATTCGTTTATTTGTTATTTTAGGCCTATTCATTGAGTTTTTATTTCATCAGGGCTGCCGTTGGTCTGTTTATTTGCACTAAGACTTTCAAAAAAGTGTTTCAGATTTGTCGATTGCCGGTTGTTAATTATTATCTAATTTTAATAATTTTTATTATCTAATTTTAATAATTTTAATTTTAATATCTTCATTTTCAAAAGAAACGAAAATATATTTTTTTATTAGTTTAAGGCTGTATTTTGTTTTATTTTGTTACAATCATCTTTCATGAACAATGTGTGTGTGGCACGTGTTTTAAATAAATATTCATCAGAATGTTCAGAGTCCGTCAGTCTTTCTGATTATTTTTGTGACACATTCAAACATTTTGTTAGTTGCACATCCCTGTACGTCCCCTATTTCAGGCAATCAGACAACATAACCATTTTAAAATTCCTGCATGGCTGAAAATTGCATGAAGGTTACCCCCGCCGTTAGTGGTAAATGCGCATAGATACGGCAGCCCGGCATTACAGGTAAAGCCTCACAGATGTGTATCCCGGTAAAAATGGGCAGGTTTTTTTTTTGGGGGGGGGGCGATTAGTCGGAGTGAATGCACGACCACTGGTCGACCAAGAAAATCCTTGGTCGGGGACAGCCCTAGAGATTAGCCCACTGAATTGTTTTCGTTTTGGATTAATTGGCTATGAAAGTAGTTTAATCAAGGAAGATAACGTTAGCCTAAATTTGGGCTCAGCATGGGATGACTTTTGATGTTATCAGGGAAACCTGTGGGGATAAGATGGAACAGGCATATCTGTCCATACAATGTGATAGTAAAATATTGTGATTTCTACACAAAGTATCATATGTGAACGTTCTGTTATGACTTCTCAGTTTAACGCACTGATTTTCATATTTTCCTGTATGAAGTAGTGTTATCACACATGAAAATTAAATACATGATGTCAGAAGCACTTTGCAAATATTATCTGGTGCTACTCAAATTCTTCAGTGTTATAATTTAATGCACTTGATCTGAGAATTTGTTACACATGGCATTACACAATAGTGCCTCGGCCTAAAAAACCGTCCCATCCCTAGCCCAGGGCCCCTACTACTGGGTCCTGGATAATGAATCCCGCTTTGCCTCCCACTTCAACACCCCTGCTCCTGGTTTGTTTGTATTGTGCCCACCCCCTCTCCCACCCAAATGAAACCATTTCAACCACTCCATCTTAAATAATCAGGATACTGTTACTGAAACTGTAATACAGAATTTATATACTGAATATTATGTCTGATCTCTAGGAAGAAGTTGATGGGGTTGTATCGACTTGGAATGACCAGAGTCCATCAAGTCCACAACTCTCGTTCACCTCATGGACGTCCCTCCATATTACATGCAGTCCCTCAGCTGTACGGAGGCAGAGACTATTTGCAGAATGTGGACCTGGAGAAAGTTGAAGTCTGCCTTGAAGAGTGTATGTTCAAAGACTTTCCATGTGATGAGGATGTGTTTCACATTTGTGTGGACCTAATGTCAGAGCATAATCTGTCATTAACAAATGTGTTTGAAACAGTTAACCTGTATCTCACACTCAGACAGCTGATAAACAATGATCTTGGTGTAAATCATTAATTTTATTGGACGCGGTCTTGTCACCTGTTGTAAGATGAGATAGTACTGTATTCAAGCATCCCGTAACATCCACAACAAGATACACATACACATGATGTCAAGGTTGCCATGGTCGTGGATACCTCAACAGGCACAGGCCATTTCAGAGATATCTTTTTGTTTTTTCCTTTGCTCATTTTATTCACAATTTGAAATATTGCAGTTTAACTGATTGCCAATTAAAATGTTTTTTTTTTTTTTACTTGTAATACCTGCTTTAAAAGATGTAGCTTCTTATTTTCACATCAAATGTATTAGCAGTCAAGTTATTTTGTTCTACCATTCAACATTTGCAAATATGAATAAAAATGCAAAATCCTAACAAGTTTTAACTGAATTATTTATTCAGATATTTAACAGATCACAATACAAAGAATGTAAAACTATATAATTTCATTGGAACTGTTGTGGGTGCAATCAGTTAATTATTGAAATTAAGTGATCAATCTCATTAAATCAGTCTCATTAAATTTGTAGGTTAATAATTAAAATGAATCAATCCCATTGAATCGTTTACTTTGACTCATTGGAATTGAATCATACCATAGAATCAGTCTCATTTGAAGTGAATCATTCAGTGAATCATTTAGTGAATCGTTCAATGAATCATTTAGTGAATCATACCATTAATCCTGGATAAATTACCCAACAGCTAGATTATGGTATATTTCCAAATTATTATTGATCACTTACTATATTACATAAATCTGCACCTTTTTGAATTCTTTGCGATTGAGGACTTCAGATATTGTTCACACCAACAAGATGAATACACACAGCTTTGATAATAAATTAATTTATTATACAAAGATAAAAATAATAATATATACAAGCAGTGAGGTGTGTGTATATATATATATATATATATATATATGTGTTAGGCCCCTAGGCCTGAGCCAAGGTGTGTGTATGAGGGAGCTATAAAATTTGGAATGTTCTTATCTGATGTTTTGGTATGTTGAGTATGGAGGAGGGGCTTGACCATGTGTTTAGACAAAAGGCTAGTTCTGTATAGCTAACCAAAATGTGTTTGAGCACGAGGTAGGCCCAGATTAGCTTTGTGTTGCTAAGCTAAGACAAAAGGGAAGCTATCTAAAGTGCATCAGGCCTGGTCAGGCCTGTTGAGCACGTGTTTCTAAGTAACAAAAGGATTCCACACTCATAACATTACCAAACTCCTGAACTCTTAATAAGATCAAAATGTGTGTTAAGAGAATTATGTTAGTAAGAAGAATAAGAGAGAGAGAGACATGCACAGCCTATTAAAACAAATGAGATTAAACAAACAGAACAATTAAATTCGACACGCTGCGTGTCTAATAGTGTAATGAATAAACCTGGGTTTAAATTCACACTTTCAATCAAGCAACTTCCTAAAACTAGCTTAATTATTATGCCCAAATATATTTTACTCAATATCTTGCCTCTAGCAAAGTTCTGAGAAGATGTTCGCCATTGCAGAGCTTCGCTGTTCATGAAGCACGTGAGTCGATTCCATGGACAGAACTTCTCTTGATCCGACGCGTCGTTCGTGATGAAAGGAAAGTCTCTGATTAATGTGCACAGAACTTCAATCAGGAGGAATTCTGGTCGTTCCTAATTACAAATTAAAACTGCGTTTGAGCTGCAGTCGTGACGTCACTTCTAATACGAATAAACCGGTTGTAACTCAGATTGAGTTTAAAGATCGCGCTATTCTGGACTTTTACCTTGGCCAGTGGTTAAGCACAGAACGCGCTGGATGGTGAATCTTGCAAGAAGGAAGTGTTTTCGGGTTTGAGAGCATCTCTTTTGTGCGTCTAGATTCCTTGGAATCCAGACACGAGAGACAAAGAGTGGAGCTTCCGCCTGGACTTATGCGCGCATGGCGGACTAACGTAGATGATCCCGCCCACGCGTGACGTAGGTCACGCGGAAGAGGACTGGGAGTTGTAGTTCTTAGAGACAAAATGGCGGCATGATACCTACACTGTAATGCCACCTTAAAATCTTTACAGAAGGAAGCCTTCAAAAGTAAGGTTTTTTTTGTAAACAGCAACTGTATGGAGTAAAACAGTGGTTGCCATGAGAAATGTAAACAAGTAGTCATACATTGGTAATTCCGACTAAAATCCATGACATCTCATCTGAAATTATTTATAAAGATAACTGGAATTTTCTGCTGATAACTCTTCCCAGGCAGACAAAACAACAACAGTACAACAGTAGGCCTAATCCATTATTAGAAGGCATTTTGTTGTCCTTAAAGCACACAACAGGTATTCACAATTCTCTGCAGCATACCACTTAAAGTTCATGCCACTTAAAGTGTGTAAAGTAAACTCAAAAACAAAATACAAAAAAAAAAGTGGTCAACAAGGCGGTGACACTAACATCTAGTGAATGCTGCTGAAAGTCAGTTAACTCACAGTCAAAATCATCAAGCTTCCTGTCTGCATTTCTTCCACCTGGAAAAAACAACTGCACAGCTTTATCAATCAAGTCTGATTTTTTACTTTCCTTCTGAACACTCATTTTTCTGGTTCCACCTCCTTTTTTGGTTCGTACCTGCACAAATTCCCCTTTCCTAAAATGCAACCATCCCAATTCAATTTTTCTCTCATTCTTCTGAGCATTGTGGTTTGACACTCACTCTCAGACACACGATCAGCTTTTTTCCCTGCAATCTTTGCTTTAAGCCGCTCAAAGACCTTTGACTTGTGACTTCTGGGTTCTTTTTCCTTCCGTCTGCAGTATCCAAAAACAGCCAGTCGGTCACCATAGGAAGGCAGATATTCCTTTAGCTGGTCATCTGTCATTAGGTTTATGATGCTGGAATCAATCTACAATAAATATATACATTATTAATTCTCAGATCAAGTGCATTAAATTATAACACTGAAGAATCTGAGTAGCACCAGATAATATTTGCAAAGTGCTTCTGACATCATGTATTTAATTTTCATGTGTGATAACACTACTTCATACAGGAAAATATGAAAATCAGTGCGTTAAACTGAGAAAAGTCATAACAGAACGTTCACATATGATACTTTCTGTAGAAATCACAATATTTTACTATCACATTGTATGGACAGATATGCCTGTTCCATCTTATCCCCACAGGTTTCCCTGATAACATCAAAAGTCATCCCATGCTGAGCCCAAATTTAGGCTAACGTTATCTTCCTTGATTAAACTACTTTCATAGCCAATTAATCCAAAACGAAAACAATTCAGTGGGCTAATCTCACCAGAAAACGTTTAATAGGAATTTAACTCCTGGACTCATGACACTTCAGGTAGGTACAAGTGGAATTATTCATCTAGCCTGCCGAGGCAAATTATATGTTTGATGTCTCTAGATTGAAATATTAGAGGTGACTTGGAAACCCTTCTGCTCTACAGACGAGGCTTAGGCCTACTGTAGTGGCGTTAGCATAATATTAGCAATACTAGCTAGATGAAATGGGTTTCTGCAGTCATTATACGGACACCAATTGTGTCGTTTCACTGTACGCACAAACGCGTTAGCACTCGGACATGATAGGCTACTAAGGGTAGTGTCATTTCCAGGTTTCTAAACTAGCAGTACGCCTTGTGGTTGTAGCATGCAGCCTGCATGGTAGTAAGTGTCACTTCTGATCCTAATTGATATTATGTACCCTTAACCATATCCGCAATGCAATGTAACATCAAACAGAACAGAATGATAATCTTACCTTTCAACTGCATCCCTTGTGTCTTGCATTCAGAGTCAACGTCGCTAAGTTCACATGTTTAGGGCCAGGCCGGTTGGCAGCCACTTTCCATGACTTCCCTTTCCGGTGGCCATTCGTTGCCATGGCAGTAGTTAGAGCATGTGTTCTTTGTATGTCATAATTTCGACTTTTAATCTCGAAAATTTCGACTTTTTTTCTCGAAGATTTCGACTTTTTTTCTCGAAAATTTTGACTTTTTTTCTCGAAAATTTCAACTTTTTTTCTCGAAAATTTCGACTTTTTTTCTCGAAAATTCCGACTTTTAATCTCGGAATTTCGAGTTTTTTCTTGAAATTTCCGACTTTTAATCTCGGAATTTAGAAAAAAATATTTTCTCCAAGTGGCCCTAATACGCTTCCGTATGAGTCTTTTTTGGGTCCAGGCTGCGCGCGCAATTTCCGCTTACGTATGAATGACGTTTGGGCGGCCATCTTACCACAGACAAGGGGTATGAAGACTTACGCAAGCACAGGACAGCCCAGCACTCACATTATGATTTACAGGAAATCAAAGTACTGACTTTGATGACAAGATGATGTGTGTGTCTGTGTGTTTTAATTGTAGATGTTTATATCAGTATGTTTAGTTTTATTTTAACTGCACATTGGAGCCTAGTCAAATGAAATTTCAATCTTCTGTGCTAACATATATTGACTTTGACATGATAATCAGCTTTGAATGTTCTTTTTATAAATGTAAAGATATCTTTTTATCCTTGGAAGTATAACCACATGTGATTAATTAAATTCTTTTTTTGTCACAAACTACCGTGAGTCGCTGTCACTGTTTTATACTATTACTTACTCGGGCAGTGCATTTGTTATTATGCTATGATGTGAGTTTACATTTGTTATTATGCTATGATGTGAGTGCATTAGGTTTTTGAGGTGGGTGAAGTATTTCTGAAGTTTCAGAAGTGAGTAAGCTGTTTATTTAACTTTAGCTTCCCCTACGGCCCTATCACATGTAAAAATATTTTCACTAAAAATTTGAAATAAATTATATGGTTATTTGTCCTAAGGCCGCAGTTATCCATAAGTATGCAGTGTTAGGCTTCTCACAGCATAGGAATTTCAGCATGCATCCTGTCTTACAGTCTGTAGAATACTGAAATATTTTCGCCAAGCTATGCGTATTTTTTTAAAACATAAAATGATTATTCATCATTAATATCATAAATACATACTTCCGTTTGTTTTTTTTATATAACAAACCGTTTGAATATCGATTGAAATTTGAGGAAGTTACGGTCATCTGAAAAGTACATATCGCTACCAACACAATGTAATCGGTAAGCCAGCTGTCTGAGGTAAGATGGCCGCCATGTGCGGACGTTCGACTTCGTTGATGGGCAACGGGGATGAGGCATCTAGTCTTCTATGTAAATCTATGGGTGGAGCGTCTTTCCATCCCCGTCAGCAAGGACGCGTTATCCTAATGGGCTTCATGGGCAGCTGCCCAGGGCCTCGGCCACTAGGGGGCCTCGGAGGTAGCGAGATCGGAAAATATGAAACGATATTTTCAGAAGTTTTGATCGTATTGATAACATTTTTGATGCATTTCACCACCCGTAAGGAAGCCCACCTTGTCCCGTCGCATAAATCACCCGTCGTTGTCAGTATGATCACTGTCCACCATGTCTTCACACGCTGCGCCAGCTTGAGCTCAATGATTTAATTAATGACTTCGCTTTCCGGGCGGCATGGTGGTGTAGTGGTTAGCGCTGTCGCCTCACAGCAAGAAGGTCTGGGTTCAAGCCCCGTGGCCGGCGAGGGCCTTTCTGTGCGGAGTTTGCATGTTCTCCCTGTGTCCGCGTGGGTTTCCTCCGGGTGCGCCGGTTTTCCCCACAGTCCAAAGACATGCAGGTTAGGTTAACTGGTGACTCTAAATTGACCGTAGGTGTGAATGTGAGTGTGAATGGTTGTCTGTGTCTATGTGTCAGCCCTGTGATGACCTGGCATCTTGTCCAGGGTGTACCCCGCCTTTCGCCCGTAGTCATCTGGGATAGGCTCCAGCTTGCCTGCGACCCTGTAGAACAGGATAAAGCGGCTAGAGATAATGAGATGAGAGACTTTGCTTTCCAGAAAAGTAGGAAAGTGCCCTTGTAAGTTGACCCATGGCTGTCAAACTGAATGCGCAAAGCTGTGTGCCACTGCTGTTTGGGACATTACGTGTGTGAAAGGATGAAATGTTTCACATAGCCTAACATTTTGAGATTTATTTCTGAGAAGCAAGATATTTTTCTTTCTTTGTTATCGCTCTTTGTTTTCACAAGTTAAAAGTCGCCTGGATTCCAAAATGAAAACGAACGGTTATATACCAAATGAATGTTCTTGTTCTGAATACTAAAGAAACTGTTGTAGGCCTAGGTTATGTTCTTGACATGTTGTTCATTGACTCACTCATTCAAAGGCTTCTTGAGGCTAAACTTTAGTTAACCAGACTTGTTAACCGTGATGTCTGATGGATTTTTCACCATGCAATTGCCTATTTCGCCATTGCTTTTTCTCAATTAAATAGGTGTTGATGGATATAAAGTTTTATCGTTCAATAGTATTTCTAATTGTGCCACTGTCATTTTTTAAGTTTCTGTGTCTAGTTAGACAGGTACGTCTGAGGGGGTGAATTTGCTGAGCGCAGTTGACAGCAGGCGGGGGTGGGACCTCGGGGTTGTGTCTGCCCAGGGCCTCGGCAAGGGTTAACGCGGCCCTGCCCGTCAGTGAGTGAGACAGTAGACAGTGGTGAGGAGGAGAGTGCAAGTGCATCGCAAAAACACATAAATATGACTGACACCCTGTGGCAGCGGGGGCGTGGTCAAGCGTTGGTCTGTGACCAGAGGGCAGAGTCAGGGAAGGTAAGTGGCAGAATCACTGCACCTGAGGTTAATTAATGTGTTTGTGTGTCTTTCCCAGTGACCGCGCCCCATTTAAGGAGAGAGAGCGAGAGCAGAGGGAGCTCTCTCCCCAACCAGACGACTGGAGTGTGTGCGTGCGTGTGTGGCTGAGAGAGTGAAAGTTACTGAAAAGTAAAAATAAAAGAGTTTGTGAACTCAGTTCTGGCCTGCTGTCCTTCTGTGCTCCACCCACCCATACGAACTGCTACAGTGGACAGAAGGACGGCCAGAGCTGAGTTCACAAACTCTTTTATTTTTACTTTTCAGTAACTTTCACTCTCTCAGCCACACACGCACGCACACACTCCAGTCGTCTGGTTGGGGAGAGAGCTCCCTCTGCTCTCGCTCTCTCTCTTTAAATAGGGCACGGTCACTGGGGAAGACACACAAACACATTAATTAACCTCAGGTGCAGTGATTCTGCCACTTACCTTCCCTGACTCTGCCCTCCGGTCACAGACCGACGCTTGACCACGCCCCCGCTGCCACACACCCGTAAACGAAGCAGCATCTGGCTGTAGTTTAAAGATATTGGGAATCGCAGAGCAGAGTGCCTTCTAGGGTTGCCACCTGTGTCTGACAAAAATCCTGGACATTTCGACCATCCAATCGACCTTTTTGCTTGTAAGCAACGGCGCCCTTCGCACATCTAACCCAAGACAAAAATCGCCCTTCTATGCTGAAATTGTATTGCTCTAATTAGTAAAAATGACGCTTTTGCTAGTTATTTGTTTAGTTAATTGCTTTACATAATATAGCAGGTCTTCATTATTTTGGTTTATTTCCAACAGTTTTTGGTTGTGGACACCTGGGGGCAGTAGTGGGCACAGGTAAAAGGGGAATACATACTGTAATTAAATTCTGTTTGTTTGCTTATGTGGAATAAAAATAAATAATCTAATTTTTCATTGTATCTAAGAATACCTGAATGTAACAATGTAAGGTGTAGTGTCAAACAGCTTACCTGATTGCTTAGAGTGTGGTGTGTGCTTTGCTTGTGCTTGCCTGTGCCTCTGCTGCTCTTGGCTAAACAAATACATAGGAGGACATATAACTGATATAACTGGGCACATACAGGAGTATGTACTACACTACACTATTTCATTTAATTCACCAAAACCTTACCTAATCTTCCATTTATATTTGGTGTTTTTCTTTGCTGCTGCTATGAGTCCTGGCTGATTTTCAATGAATGTCTTGAACTCAGTACAGGACAACTGAAAGTTTAGCCTGACTTGAAGCTCAGCCTTCACCATTGCAACAGAGAGTCTGTTTCTTTTATCAGTCCAAGCATCCTCCATTGCCCCTTTTCCACCAAAGCAGTTCCAGGGCTGGTTCGGGGCCAGTGCTTAGTTTGGAACCGGGTTTTCTGTTTCCACTGACAAAGAACTGGCTCTGGGGCCAGAAAAACCAGTTCCAGGCTAGCACCAACTCTCTGCTGGGCCAGAGGAAAGAACCGCTTACGTCAGCGGGGGGGGCGGAGTTGTTAAGACCAACAACAATAAAAAAGACCGCGAAAGATCGCCATTTTTAGGCGATGAGAAGCAGCAGCTCTACAAACGCGAAGTCATCCATTATTATTATTATTGTTGTTGCTGCTGCTTCTTCCGTGTTGTTTTTGCTTTGATATTCGCGCCAAGGTTTATGCAAACGTAGTGCCGTAACTGACGTATACAGCGACGTAATGACGTATTCAGCGACGTAATGACGTGGCTCCGCTTAGCACGGCGAGCTTGGAAAAGCAAACTGGTTCTCAGCTGGCTCGCAAGTTGAAATACACATTTTGCCCATCGTACAAAAAACCGGGACATTCAGTGTCCCGGATTTTTTTTTTTTTTTCCGGGACAGACCATGAAAATCCGGGACAATCAGGAAAAACCGGGACAGGTGGCAACACTAGTGCCTTCACTGTAAAATGAAAATAACAGTAAGAGCAGGTTCCACCACAAACCTGCACAGACACATCGGAACTGTCCATCCCACAGTGCACTTGGAGGAGAGAGGGCAAGCTGGCTCAACGTCTACTGACCCTGGTGTGTCTGGTCCCAAACCAATAACTGCTGCAGCAGCTACTGGTCGTGCAAGTACTGCCGCAGCAGCAAAATGCACCCCCAGCAGCCAGCCAGCTCCACCATTCGAGGGCCAAGTGGAGGAGAAGCCACAAACTTCTGCTGTGTGGAGGATCTTTGATGAAAGAGCTACAGGAGATGCTGCAAGGAGAAATACCACAGCTGATGTTATAATGGAGATGCAATGTTATCTTGAGGAGCCCCTCATCCAACAAGCAGAAGACCCACTGAGCTGGTGGCAGGCCAAGGCCTCAGTCTTCCCACACCTGGTGAAGGTGATGGAGGGGAGACTGTGTATTGTGGCAACATCTGTTCCTTCGGAGAGAGTCTTCTCAAAAACAGGGCAGATACTACTAACTGAGAGGAGAAACCGCATCAGCCCATCCAAGCTGAGGCATTTGATTTTTTTGAATGCCAACCTACACTGAGGACATACTGTTTGGTTACTGAGTTTGGTTCTGTTTCTGCTCTGGTTCTGTGGATTTGTTTTTGTGTTAAATTAAAATTAAAATTTGATTAAAATATTAAAAGTAAGAATGCCTGCTTTTGTAACAGAACAAATATGCAAAATTAGGCAATTATAAGGCTTCTCATAAAAACACTAAATGCAAAAGGGTTTATCAACACACAAAGCATTCATATTTGCCAAGTTAGGTTAAAATATGAGGCTACAGATGATAATAAATTAAGAGCCGTTTGGGAGCCGAAAGAGCAGGCTCTTCTTTGGGAGCCGTGCCACAAGAGCCAGCTCTCTGAAAAGAGCCGAACTTCCCATCACTACTTCGTAGAGCTCCTGCTGACGAAGTCCAGTCCCAAAGGTGAAGCCAGTATCTCACTGGGCTGCGACAGCTTGCGACAAATTGCGAACGTCATTCACGAGAGAGTTTCAAAAGTGTCTTGAAACATTGGCGGGGCTTCTCAATTTCCTCGCATGAGTCGCAAAGTCTTGAGCTTCTTTCAGGGCTGCTCCCACTCGAAGTGATTTGGCATCCTATAAGTATTGGAACTGCTAGTTCTCATATTGTGACCAAGCACACACATTAAATACGAGTTTCTTTTTTCCAAAATGAATTTTTTTATTTATTTTCCAATAATAAACCTATAAATGTCATCATAAAATTATTTATGTAGCAGTAAATTTTTAATATTGATTTCTAATTGTTTTTTCTAATTTTTTGAATAATTTTATCATAAAAGTTTGGATATTTGATACAATCTAGAAGCAAGTGTTTGACAATTTCTTTTACACCACAAGTTGTACATTGATTGGAGCTTGTTGTTGTTTTTTAAAGAAATAGCGTATCATTAAGTAGACATTTTCCAAATCCAAGTCTTGTAATTATCCTTTGTTTGTTTCTGTTTTTGTCAGAATATGTGGTATGTGTTGTAATATTTGGTTCTAGTTGGTAGAAGAATCTACCAGTTTGAGAGTTATCCCATCTGTCTTGCCATATTGTAAAAATAACATCTTTGATATGTTTTGTTATAGCAGCAATGGTAAAAGGGTAATGAATGTCATAATAGGTTTTATTTACTGATCTTTTGGCCAATTTATCAGCCATTTCATTTCCTATAATACCCACATGAGCTGGAATCCAACAAAAAACAACCTTACCACCCATATGTTTAAAATGACACATAAGATATTGGAAATCTAATAATTCTATATCATTATCTTCCTTTTGAATTTTTTGAAGGACAGACAAGGAGTCAGAAAATATCACACTTTGAGGGAGAGATTTATCAATGAGAAGTTCCAAAGCCTTTGCAATTGCTATTAACTCAGCTCTAAAGGTAGTACCGTTTGAGATTTTATAATCTTTTTGAATAAACTGTTTAGACTTGGAATTACAATGCCAGATGCACAATCGAGATCTTTTTTTGGACCATCAGTAAATATATGTAAGTGTTGATTATATTGGAGTTGAATGTGTTCTAATGCTGATTGTAGCACGGAGCAACTATTATCCTCTTGGTTGGATATTTTAGGGACTAAATCTAAGTCAACTTTTGGAGCTTGGGATTCCCAGAATGGAAAAGGATCAACCAAAGGATAACAAGCTGGAACCGGAAGACTGTTAACCAAATGTACAACTTTAGAGAATATAGGACGAAAGTGAATATTAAGGTCACAATTTTGTTCTTCTAGAAAACCTTTTTTTTGTTGGATGATCTTCAAAAGATCTATATTTAATTGCACTTTAAGTCTGTTTGAATTCTCTTCTTAGATCCAAAGGCATAATAGAGCAGTCTATCTCCAAAACAGAGATAGGAGTACACTTAAGAGAACCAGTGCAGATTCTAAGGCATTGATTTTGAATAACATCCAATTTTCTTTTCCTAGAAATACTTGCAGTATCATAAACTTCACAACCATAATCAAGACATGATAGAATTAGAGATTTATAGAGAATGATCATTGTTTCTTTGTCAATACCCCACTTGCTGCCAAATATAACTTTACAAACATTTATTCTTTTATGACATTTAGTAGTCGCAAAGTGTCGCTCCTTTGACGCTGAAATTTTGAACATGTTCAAAAAATTCGTGCGACAAAATTTCTCTCAAAATAGCCGCAAACGCATCGCTGGTGTCACAAAGCCGTCACGAACCCTTCTCAAGTCAGTTTCCGTATAACTCAATAAATTATTAATTTTGGGGTTTTTTCATAATGCCAAAACCTAACTACATCACCAGCAGCACTTTAGTGCTTTATCAATCCTCACATTGTAATATACAAGGGGGACTCATTTTCTCAAGCCTCCAGGTAAATCTGTTCCCCCTGTGCATATTCTCAGTGGAAATGAATGCTCTGAGAGTGAAGTGTGACGAGTAGTTGAGTCGATAAAACGTACACCGTCCCTGCGTCGCTGCACAATTTTATTCGTACGTCACTGGAATATACCGGGGAAACTAACTTCCAAGGGTGACAGTGTAATCAGTTTCCCCTGTTTCTAAATTATAAAAGTATATGGATGAGACTCGTGGAGTGCAGAGGAAAAAGAGAAATAGCTCATCATAATCACTGTTGTAATTCAAAGCAATTTCAATTGCAATATATTGTAATATTTGTAGGAAACCTCCTTTTCACCAATGCCAGGTGATCCAGTTCACTCTGTGAAAGGATGAAGTGCGGATGAAACTTGCTAAATGAAACCACTTTTCGGCAACACGGTGGTGTAGTGGTTAGCGCTGTCGCCTCACAGCAAGAAGGTCCTGGGTTCGAGCCCAGCAGCCGGTGAGGGCCTTTCTGTGTGGAGTTTGCATGTTCTCCCTGCATGGGTTTCCTCTGGGTGCTCCGGTTTCCCCCACAGTCCAAAGACATGCAGGTTAGGTAAACTGGTGGCTCTAAATTGACTGTAGGTGTGAATGGTTGTTTGTCTCTGTGTCAGCCCTGCCATAACCTGGCGACTTGTCCAGGGTGTACCCCGCCTCTCGCCCATAGGCTCCAGTTTGTGACAGGATAAGCGGCTACAGATAATGGATGGATGGAAACCACTTTTCAAGGTGCACTTCTCAAGAGTAAAGCTTAGTGTGTAACTGAGTAACCTAAAATAATAATATAGGTTATTTGTGTCTGTAACAAAAATCACACATGAATAATAATACAAACAAAAACCTATACTACTGTCAGAACAAGAGAATGCCCCTGAAGAACTCGGCATTTTCGGTTGGAATTGAGATATATTAAGTTATTAAACTTGACCGGTTAATTCCAGCGGTTACACGGAGACTCTGAAAACAGGGTGAAAGCTAGAATTAGCAAGTATATCTAACAAACAGATGATACAACAGTACAATTACAGTATGAATTTAACTGCAAACCTATCTATCAAACAACATAACGTTTACCTTTTGCTAATGAAAAGTAAATGCTAATGCTATAAACAAACACACACGATGATAAAACATACATAGCCGCTTGCTTATCACCAGATTAACACAACATGGCAATTGTTAGGTTTTGATCTGTCTGTAGCGAAGGAGGTTGAATTGACAAAGTATGATCAAGGAATGTAGAGTTCTGCCACCTCAGAGATTCTGCCTCACGGATCGATCCGGGGGCAGTCAGTCACTGACACAGCTGTTCAGAGATGTTTCTCAGTTTAACTGTAGGACAAACATGAATTATATATTCACATTCAAGAGTGTGTTGTAGCTACAGTGGATATAAAAAGTGTACACACCCTGTTAAAATGATAGGTTTTTCTGATGTAAAAAAAAAATGAGACCACGATAAATTATTTAAAAACTTTTCTCACCTTTAACGTGGCCAATAACCTGTACAATTCAACTGAAAAGCAAATAAATCTGTTAGGGGGAAAAACATAAAAATAAAAAAACATAGAATAAGCTGGTCGCATAAGTGTGCACACCCTTAAACTAATACTTTGTTGAAGCACCTTTTCATTTAATTACAGCATTCAGTCTTTTTGGGTCGGAGTCCATCAGCCTCCCACATCTAGACTTGGCAATATTTGCCCACTCTTCCTTGCAGAAGTGTTCCGAATCTGTCAGATTGCGAGGGCATCTCTTGTGCACAGCCCTCTTCAGGTCACCACACAGATTTTCAGTTGGATTTAGGTCTGGGCCATTCTAAAACTTTAATTTTCTTCTGGTGAAGCCATTCTTTTGTTGATTTCGATGTATGCTTGGGGTCATTAAAGGTGGGAAAAGTTTTGAAATTATTTATTGTGGTCTGTTTTTTTTTTTTACACATCAGAAAAACGTATCATTTTAACTGGGTGTGTACACTTTTTATATCCACTGTACGTGATTGGATGATGATGACTTAATTGACGAAGCTAAGTTATCTAAGTATAACGTAAATGGATGATGAAGCATTACATCACTGGTTTAGACTACACTACTATATGAAAAAAGAGAGACATTATGCACCATTACATCACCCATCAGGATCATAATCTTATTAAAAGAAGAAATGCATTATTGGTCGGCATAATCTTCATTAAGCAGAGAGCAGCATGTGCGAGCGAAGAAAAAGCTCAAGAAATGAATTAACCAAAACAAGTAGCGATCAAAACAGCCTGTTCCAGTTTCAAGAACAAGTACTGACCAGACCATCCTGTACCAGTTCACGCAGATCAAACATACATTTCTGTCAACAATGAAGAGAGTTTATTTTTTAGGAAGTACAACAAATGCCTCCTGACATCAGTGAATTAACAACACCCCGATCGTGTTCTCACCAAAGAAACCAACATGGTGACTCTTGTCTGGAGTGGGGTTCAACTCCCTGCTGTGAACAATTTCTTCACATTTCCCAGCTACGCCACACAACACGCCCAAATCACTTGCTGAGGTATTAGCGCAAACACACAAATATTACTATGAAATTCGTGTTTGTCTCTTCAGACAATATCAAGGACAGTGTCATGCTTCTTAATAAAACTACAAGAAAAAGAACCTTTTAACATAAATCTCGTTATGCTCATTGCCTGCATTCCCTGATGCCTAATCTTTACACTTCACCTGTTCCTGTAACAGTACTATAGTACCCCTTTTATGTGCTGTGCAAATATCCATCTGACAAATTAGGGCCCGAGCACCATCGGTGCAAGGACATTCATGGATCCAGCAGCATTTTTTCTCTTCAAGACTTGACCATTTTTGAGGTGATTCCCATAGGCAAAAACTCATGAAATTTGGCACACACATCAATGCTTTTGACAGTTATTCAGTGACCAACCATTGGCCCTGGGTGTAGCCCAGTGACTCTATAGTGCCACCATTTGTGTCTTGTGCCGGGGATATAGTTTCACATACACGCACCAGATTTGGTACACATGTGGGTCTCCCGCAGACAAACACATTTGTAAAATCCTTTGCTTTCGCCACACCCAACAGGAAGTCAGTTACTATGGATTTTGTGTGTTTTGATGGGTTACATTTTAAAATCATCCTCCTCAGCGGTTCATTGGATTCATGTCAGATTTGTTATAGATGATGTTGAGATATTGCTGATGTTAAATCACAAAGGGATATTTGATATCTTGCAAGGCTTTTAAATGGGAACATGATGAATTTTGTCTTGCCAAGCAAACAAGTCCCTGATAAATTCTCTATGAACTGCTTGATACGGCTCAAAGTTCACAGGTTATGATGGTCACCACATGCCCAGAGTGACACCCTAGTATAGCACCACCATTTGGCAACAGAAGGAGTAGCTTTTTCACACACCTTAGAAGATTTGGTGTACATGAACTCATGGGTCTGCTAATTTTATATTCTGAAGGGATTTTTTGATAGGTTGAACAGTGTAGCCATGGGAACAAGAGGAATTTGGGTCCATTTCAATAGATTTTTCAGGTTGTTTCATGAGTTTGATTCCTGACAGGGTTGTATCATGATGTCACCTTACGTGACGAGGCTGATTCAAGCATGTTAGCAGCAGTACTGCTAATTTGCTGGCTAATTAAACAGGAACTCGACCCTATCAAGGACTGCGAGCTGGCCTAGCAGTCAGCATGTCCCCCTCTCAACCGGGAGATCGTGAGTTTTGCGTTTGGGTCATACCAAAGACCATCATAAAAATGGCGCCTACTGCCATCTGGCAAGGCACGCTGAAATACAGGTGCGAGTGAGGAGTCAAATTCTCACTGTTACCACAGGACCAGCCCCCCACTCTAACCCTAGCTGTATCATAGGCGCGAGGCCAAAGGCTACTGAAACAGAGATCAGTGCCACACCCATGTGCCTCAAGAGCCCGGTTAGTACTGGGACAGGTGACTGCCTGGGAAGACCAGATCCTGCCACTGGAAGGACTTTGACTTGACTCAACTGTGAAGGAAATTTAGTGAATGAACATTCCTATTCTCTGTGTTTCTGTGTGTTGAGCTCAAGTGGCCTAGTGTACTGAGAAAAGTTGTTTTCCCACAAGCTGTAATCGCCTTTCTGTGTCCTTGGTGACTTCGGCTGGTGATAAGCAGGCTGCCTGAGTTATGTTATGTTATGCCTAACCACGCATCCGCTGCGCATCTCAGAGCACACCAGGTGCATGCTCTAACAAAGCTTCATGGAAAGCCTCGAGCCAATCACGTGCAGACGCGAGCAGTAAGCGAATGCCTTTAGAGTATAATAGATAACAGCCACTAAGACAACTCAGAGTGCGCACTCTCGGCATTACCTGAGGTGGTGTCTTCTTTCCTTTCCTGTTTTATATCTCTGTTTCAATAATTGACTGAAAAGACAACTGCTAAGCGTTCTGAAGTGTTTATTAGAAGTTTCCATTACAATTTGGCGTCCCTGGGTGGGCCCTATGCGTCTGATCCTCAGACGACGGGACACTCCCAAGGCCACGGTGCGGAGTTGAGAACTCAGACGAGAGACCAGACCGTCAGGGCTCACCGAACCAGTAAGTGATGACTTTGCATTCTTGTGTAAAGAAATTAGTGGAAACAGTATTTAATCCTTATGTAAGATACGGACAGAAATTTGCCCTAGTCAAGGAGGGCTGCTAAGCTGTGGTACCATCAATATGTTTACAGAAACGGATATAACACAATTTTGTGACAATAAACCGTGAGTAGTTTATTGGGTTGTGTAAGAGAAATATCCGCTTAAGTGACGACTGGGTAAGGGCTCACCTACTTGAGAGTGTGAAGTAAGGGGGCGTGTTTCGACGGATTCATGTTCAGCGATTCGTAACTGGGAAAGAATTGAATCTTGCTCCCTTTGTTCTGTGTGAACAACTGGCCCGTCGTAGGAACGGGATAGAGAGGTTCGATCACAAAGTCGCCAAGACACACCGGTGTGGACGCAAATTATTGATGAATTAACAGAGTACTGTCCTCCTCCAAATTCTGAAACAGAGAAATAGATCTTGTACACATGTGTGAGTTGTCTTTGAGGTTGTTGTGCTAAATTATACCTACTTTTAGCTAAAGGTAAATGTCAGATAAATTGTTTACTCATAAGAACATACCTAAAGGATTATTGTGTCGCATTTTTGGACATAGTCCAACCTATTCTTCTTGTGACCCGAGTAAAAACTCAGCCATTGTTGTCATAACCTACTGATATAACAGGGTACAATGGGGAACAGAAACGGCAAGTTCGGGAAAGAAAAGAAAAAAGCAAGTAAGTGTGAGGCTACATGTGCTATAATAAGAATTGGGTGTTCCTATGACAGCCCAAACATCCAGTTTATGAAAACCTCATATGGCAAGGATTGTTTGGCACAGTTTGACATATGGGTAAAGGACTTAGGATTCCCTAAGAAGGGCAGTTTTAGTCCCAGGCAGATAGAACAGTTCGAAGAAAAGTTGAAACGGAAGGAAAAAGAAGAGTCTGCAGATAATGTTAAGTTCCTAGGGGACTGGAGGGCGTTTTCTGCATGGGAAAAAGAAACACTTAAGAGAGAAACGACAGGCAGGGCTCTCACCCTCTTCTCAGTGTTTGAAATTTCAGATGGACCCTGACCTGGAGTCTGCCCCACCACCCCGACACACACTGCCTCCTCAGCAAGGCGGAGCATCACTCCCACAAGCGCCTCACCCACAGAAAGGGGGAGAAGTCGAGACAAAGCAAAAAACTGAGCCTCTGGAATCTCTCCCAGCCTACCAGCCCCCTCCAGCGTCGGTGCCTCCCCTCGCTTCTCCGTCACACACGAGATCCGGTCTTGCATATGGCGACGGAAGAGACACCCTCCTGGACCTGACCACATGCTCACCAGTGGGTCCACAAGGCCGTAACCTAAAGTCTGAAGTCCTTCATCTTCCAAATGGTGGAAGTGGCTGGAGCCGACAGCATGCTTCTAGTCAACAGACCCTGGACAACACCTGACATGAAGGAGTGCATGGCTTCCCTTCCCAATGTGAGAGAGGTAGGAGGAAAGAGATTTGGTAATGAACTGTTGACGTTTTGCAGAGAATTCCGACCAACCACCCATGAACTTCGCCACCTGCTCATGACCAAAATGGGTATAGATTGGAGCAAAGTTTCCAGAGAGTGGCCAGAAGCTGACCAACGAATGACTACACCAGACTGGAGCGCAGCTGACAATGGTGAGTACAGAGATACCATCACTGCTTTCTGTGCTCGTCTGGACAGCACCTTTCCCTTGAACATAGACATGACTAAGATCAGTATGTGTAAGCAAGAAGATGGTGAAACAGTGTCAGCGTTTCTCGCTCGTCTCACTGCCGCGCACAAGAAACACAGTGGCCTGGCCAGGCCCGTGACCCTGGCTGCAGTGGAGGGCACTCCTGAGCCTCACCAAGATCGAGCGGTAAGCTGTGCACACAGAAAGGCTGCTGAAAGAGAAGGAGAAGACAAAACTCCCTTCTCTAAACTCCCTTGTATGCCCCTCACTGTATGTGGGCATGTGTTGACTTTTTAGTAGATTCTGGAGCGGGACACTCAGTCATACAACATGGGGCACTTCCAGTAGACCCACCACTCAGCACAAATTCTATTCAGACGATGGGCACCTCAGGACAACCTGTAACCAAAACTTTGTCAGTCAACCTCCCGTGTACAAGCGAGGGAGGAATAGTTATGTCCCACTCATTCCTCATCTCGCATACATGTCCAGTAAATTTGTTAGCATGCGATTTAATGTGCAAATTAGGAGCAAATCTCACATCCACTCCAGATGGACTAACTATTGAAGTAAGTGAAATGTGCGGTGTGCAGTATGGTCTAGGAAGCCCCCTGTATGTGTATGTCTGGCGGCTCTGCTCAGATCAACTCACACAAACTCCCAAAACACCTTGTACAGCTCGCACACTTGAACACCTCATCAGTTGACACAGATTATATGAAAGAGGAAGATTTGCATTGCACAGCACATGTTCACCAAGGGCAAGATGTAGAGTTTGAAAAGACTTGGTTTGCAGACCCCCACACACATGAAAGATCGACCCTCAAAACTACATATTGGTCTAAGCATTATTGCGCTGTGCAGGTTCATCTTACTCGTTGTCTGAACAGCTGCATCAATGTTCATTGCAGTGTTCTCAAACATGTTATGCGTGGCCTCGGACTCTGAGGTCGGCTGCTGCCAGCATGATTTCTTTGACATTATTAATTCCATACCCCATGTCTCATTAGCAAAGCCATGAGCTGCCCATTGGAAAGACATGGGGAATGGGTAATGGGAATGGGAAATGGGTCAAGAAGTGCGCAGCCAATAGCAATGAATGGTCCCAAACAGAGGACCCTCGTGTGTTGTTTTGCCAAAAGCTTGGGGTCTACAAACAAAGTCATGCTATGTGTGTGCATTTTGAGCACAGCATAATATTAGCCACTGATGACCAGGGTCCTAGGGACCCCAGCCATAGTGGCCTGTTTGTCTCTGTTTCCACAGCCATAACTCCAGCAGAGGTGCACCCCAAATTGGCGGGAGTTCCAAATTCTGTCTGGGCGAAGGGTAAACATTATGTAGGCCTAATAAAGAATGCTGAACCAGTGGTGATCACCCCCAAATCAGATTTCAGGCCTAAACAGACCCAGTACCCACTCAAACCAGAAGCAAATCGCAGGTATAAGACTGGTCTTTGATTCGTTGCTGAAGGCAGGTGTAATTGTCTCTTGCTAGGACTCTCCAGTGCACACTCCTATTTTCCCAGTTAAGAAGGCAAGAAAACCGTCCCAGCCCGATGAGTGGTTTGTCCAAGATCTGCAAGCAGTCAATGCTGCGGTTGTTCCGCGCGTGCCTGACTTCCCTAAAGAGCGCTCTGCAGACCACACCCACTCTGGGATTGCCTGAACCCAATAAACCATTTGTTCAAACTGTAGATGAAAAGAAGGGTTTCATGACCTCTGTTCTTTTGCAGAAGCACGGGGATAGATTAAGACCTGTAGCCTACTTCTCCAGCAAATTGGACCCAGTGGCGGCTGGACTTCCTGTTTGCCTGCGTGTAGTTGCTGCAGCTGAAAAGGCTGTAACTGCTTCCAGAAATATTGTGGCATATTCTAACCTCACCCTTTTGGTCCCACATGCTGTCTCCCTACTTCTGTTGGAGAAAAAGACATCACATTTGTCAACACAGAGATGGTTAAAGTATAATACTGTCATACCTGATATGCCTGACATCATTGTGAAACGTTGTGCTGTTCTGAATCCTGTCTCTTTTCTCCTTACAGAGGACGATGGAGAACCACATGACTGTGTCGCTCTCACTAACGATTTTTGTTCCCCCAGGGCAGCCTTAAAGAGCGACCCTTTGGAAAATCCAGACATGGTCCTCTATGTGGATGGTTCAGCCTCCAGAGACGGGAAAGAACAAAGTAGGTTTTGCCGTAGTCTCAGATCACGAGGTCCTTAAGGCGTCGTGTCTGCCCTCAAACCTGTTGGCGCAAGCCGCAGAGCTCTGTGTCCTTATCGAGGCATGCAAATTGGCTGCAGGGTAATCTGTCAATATTTTTACGGACAGCAGGTACGCATTTGGCGTTGTGCACAATTTTGGCACCATTTGGAAACAGAAATTCTCACTAGCACAGGATCTCCCATTGCGCATCATAAACTAGTCTCCGAGTTGTTGGATGCTGTTCTACTCCCTAGAGCCATTGCTGTGTGTAAGTGTGCTGCCCATACGAACAATACTGATCTTGTGTCTCAAGGAAATGCCAAGGCGGACGCAGCAGCTAAGTGTGCAGCCTCAGCTTCCAGTTCACCCTCTAACCTTGCTTTTCCTCAGGTTTCCACCCCCTGTTTACAGCTAGTGGACCTTCAGAGCACTGCCACCCAGGACGAGAGACGAGTTTGGAAACAGGCCGGCTGTATCTTTGCAAACTCTGTCTGGGTTTGTCCCTCGGGCCATCCCTGTCTACCAAAACACATGTTCCCTTTCTATGCAAAATTGGCACATGGGCTCACCCATATGTCAAAAGGGGGGATGGTAGCAGAAGTAACAAAGAGATGGTTCACAAAGGGGTTTTCAAACTATGCTGCGAAATTTTGTAAGTAATGCTTGATATGTGCACAACATAATGCAGGTCAAGGTATCAAACTAACTCAAGCAGCACACCCAATACCAGACAAACCGTTTGATCATCTCCAAATGGACTTCATTGAACTGACACCTAGTGAGTGGATAAAGGTACTGCCTGATAATAGTTGACGTTTTCAAAATGGGTTGAAGTATTCCCCACAGCTAAACAAGACTCAGAGGCGGTAGTCAAAGCACTCCTGAGAGACATAATTCCAAGGTGGGGTATACCTAGCAAAATCTCAAGTGACAATGGAACGCCCTTTGTTAATGCAGCCCTAAAGAAAATAAGAGCATTCCTAGGTATACACCTGAAACAACATTGTGCCTACCATCCTGCCAGTGCGGGAGCAGTGGAGAGGGAAAACGGGTCCTTTAAAAATAAATTCAGCAAAGCTTGTGCAGAAACAGGGCTAGGATGGACAAAAGGTCCTCCCTGTAGTACTCACACAAATGAGGATGCAAACTAGGCCTAAACATGGGTTAAGCCCATTTGAAATTCTGTTTGGACGAGTACACAACACGGGGATAGGGCCAGCCCAAGGAACACTGCCGGACACCACACTGTGTGATGATGCAATGTTGAATTACTGTGCAACGCTGTCCTCTGCTTTGAAATCTATCCACAAACAGGTAAAAGAAGTGCTTCCCAAGCCCGCTGAGGGACCTCTGCACGATCTACAACCAGGGGATCGGATAGTGGTGAAGGACTTCCGACGAACCAAGTGGAACAAGCCACGGTGAAATGGCCCATTCTAGGTCCTGCTCACGACCCCAACGACAGCGAAGGTCACAGGCAGAGTGACGTGGATCCACGCTAGCCACTGCAGGAGGGTTCCTGAACCGACTGAGCAGGAGAAAGAGGAAGGCCTGAAGGATCCGGGCGCTAAATGAAGCGCGTGAGGAAGAAAGGCATCACTGCATGGAACAGTGCGAGTATCACATCAATCACGCACGCACCCGAGTATTAGTGAACACTGGAAGGTGTAACCCATTAGGAGAAGGGCTGTGGCTCCTTATCAAGGACGAAGAGGTCAGGGCAACAGCGCCGGGAGGACAACCCCAGCGGATAAATCTGCACAACACAAACGAGGAGAAAGAAGTATTAATTGAGTACATCTTAGCACAGAACCCCAACCATCAGGTGAGACAAGCGGTAACCCCAGACTCAGGAGGAGAGGTAAGCGATTATCATTTAGAAGGTACTCCACAGGGCGGCACGGTGGTGTAGTGGTTAGCACTGTCGCCTCACAGCAAGAAGGTCCGGGTTCGAGCCCCGTGGCCGGCGAGGGCCTTTCTGTGCGGAGTTTGCATGTTCTTCTTGTGTCTGCGTGGGTTTCCTCCGGGTGCTCCGGTTTCCCCCACAGTCCAAAGACATGCAGGTTAGGTTAACTGGTGACTCTAAATTGACCGTAGGTGTGAATGTGAGTGTGAATGGTTGTCTGTGTCTATGTGTCAGCCCTGTGATGACCTGGCGACTTGTCCAGGGTGTACCCCGCCTTTCGCCCGTAGTCAGCTGGGATAGGCTCCAGCTTGCCTGCGACCCTGTAGAACAGGATAAAGCGGCTACAGATGATGAGATGAGAGATGACAAGGTACTCCACACATCCGCTTTCCCACTTTGATCCAAACCACGTGGCGAGCAAGCCCCGCGGAACTAAGCGCGGCACCACAGTTATGCTGTTGCACCCTCAGTAGAGAAGAGTATTTCAGTATCTAGTCAGTAAACTGGTTTCAGAAGTCCCGAGTTTCTCCACGCCCCGGTGAGGTGGGATGACGGCTGATAGGGCGTGCCCTCCCTCTGAGCACCAATACACGTCAAGAAGGGCAAGGGTTGACTCGGAGACTTATGGCCCTTTTCCACTACCCTTTTTCAGCTCACTTCAGCTCGCTTCAGCTCACTTCAGCCCGACACGGCTCGCGTTTCGACTACCAAAAACCAGCACGACTCGGCTCGTTTCAGCCCTGCTTAGCCCCTAAAACTCGCACCGTTTTGGAGTGGGGCTGAAGCGAGCCAAACCGTGCCGACTGAGGTTGGGGGCGTGAGCAGACACTCCCCTGTGCACTGATTGGTGAGGAGGAGTGTCCTCACATGCCCACACACGCCCCGCGAGCGCGCTGGGATCTGTAAACACCGCAAACCCGGAAGGAGAATAATTATGAATTACAAGAATTTCTGAAGCCTTATGCGCCTCGCCTCATCTATACGCTCTTGCCAGTATCTGTCCGCGTTGTCGGTGACAACAAGCCACAGCACCAAGACCAGCAACACTAACGACTCCATGTCCTCCATGTTTATTGTTTACTATTCGGGTCGTGAGACTACCGCTGAAAAGATCACTGAATCAGTGACATACAGAGCATCGTGGACGAGTTCGCGGAGCGCAAGGCTCGTCGTATGCCCTTCAAATAATGCGCGCAGTAGGCTATTGATGTTTTATTATGAGCCATGTACAGTATGTCGCCGAATGTTTTTTTTGTTTCTGAGTTACATGTTCGTTTGAAGGACTTAATGTACAAAATAACATAGTTGCACCCCGGAGTGTTGAAATTGGTAAACACAGTGCATTCAGTGAGGTTTGCACCGCCCTCCTTTTATTTCTGACTCTTCCTGTCAGCGTTGCAACCTCTGAGCGCTCATTCGTATGCCCTTCAAATAATGTGCGCAGTATAGGCTATTGTGTTTTATTATGAGCCATGTACAGTATCCTAATGTTTTTTGTTTCTGAGTTACATGTTCGTTTGAAGGACTTGATGTACTAAATAACATAGTTGCACCCGGTAGTGTTGAAATTGGTAAACACCGCAGTTGCGGACATTTTGTAGCCTAAAATGATGTTATGATAAGCTTTAATAAAGGGCCCGGTCATTTGCCCCGCCCCCGGCCCGGCTCTGACTTGTTCCGCCACTGTCACTGATGTCACTGTTTGCGCTGCTTATCGACATCACATGACGTCCACCCACTTTCGCTAACTCCACCCAATGTGTCCACCCACTTCCAGCCAGCACGGTTCAGCGCGGTTGTAGTCGAAATGCAACTCCAACAGCCCCGCTCAGCCCGACTCAGCTCGACTCGGCACGGCACGGCTCAGCCGCGTTTGTAGTGGAAAAGCGGCAATAGTTAACCTAAGATGAAGGGGGTAAATTATAAGCTAGGTCTAGTCGTGGGCCTGAGCATCCTGATCCTGCTGGGGCTCACGGGAGGATTCGTGTGGTGGTCGATACAGGGAACCCAGGCTGACATAGACTCGAAGACAGTTGGTGGCGTTGGTTCAGTGGATGGAAGACTCTGATTCCATCCACCATACCAGTCCTGGGCTTCGTGATTGTGAGGCTATGTTTGCTCCCTGTTTTCTGTCAATGTTGTATGTCTGTGTTTCAGAGGCAGCTAACAAATATTGGTTACCAGATGGTGAAAATAGACCCAGACGACTTGCCTGACTGGCCTCCAAACTCACATGAAGACTATAACCCACCGTTTGACGACGTCAGCACAGCTGATATGAAATTAGCCCCAATTTAAAACACTCTTATTTGTGGTTGTCTTCTGTTCTATTGCTTCCTGATCTATGTATATAGCTTGCTAGCATTAACTTAAGACGTCTATGTGTTACAAAACAGCCTTAACATTATCCTTGTACACTCAATGACGTGTTAAGTTGAATCTCTCCGGGAACTCTTACCACTGAAATTGTGTACATTTCTTTCCTTTACCAATTATTATCCTGTAGGATAAAAAGGGAGAAATGTGAAGGAAATTTAGTGAATGAACATTCCTATTCTCTGTGTTTCTGTGTGTTGAGCTCAAGTGGCCTAGTGTACTGAGAAAAGTTGTTTTCCCACAAGCTGTAATCGCCTTTGTGTCCTTGGCGACTTCGGCTGGTGATAAGCAGGCTGCCTGAGTTCTGTTATGCCTAACCACTAGGGCTGTAACGATACACCCAACTCACGATTCGATTCGTATCGCGATTTTTGACCCACGATTCGATACGCCCACGATTTTTTTTAAAATGTTTTTTTAAAGTAGTAAATTTGACTTATTAACATTTACTTACTTACATTAACTATTTAATAACAAATAATTCAGACCACTGCAGAGAATGAGTAATATGTATGCAAAAATGAACAAATGTATATCCAAAGATTGTTTTATTTCTCAAAATAATACTGTTGAGCCGGAAGCTCTGTTTTTTTCGGTTCTGAAAAAGTCATTTTTCCAAATCGTGTAAATCCGTTAAGATTTTTTTTGGGGGGGTGGCTCTCTTACTGTCTCACTCTCATAGGGCCGATGATTTTCTGTGATCGCGAAAACAGATGGAAATTACAGAATTTTTATGGTGAAACATTGCTCGCGTGTCAAAATGTAACTGCCGCAGAAGGCTTCCGCCCAAGCAGACATGCCTTCAGTGTTGCCAGATATTGCTAACGTTTTCCACCCCAAAATATGTTCAAAACCAGCCAAAAAGCACCTAAACCTGCCCAATCTGGCAACACTGCATGCCTTTCCGGTCAAGTGATTGTGATTGGCTTGTGGCACACCTAGCCAGCCAATGAGCTGCTTGTTTACAGAATCGCTCCCCGCGTCGCAACCAGAATGGCGACCGCTTAAAAGAAATGAATGCTCTGCTAGTGGCGAGTGTGGACGTTGCGTGACTCGCAGAAGATTGTCGCAGGTCGGCGAAAAAACGACTTACTAATAGATATAAAAAAAATAAAAGTAATTTAAGTAAGTTTAAAATGTAATTTAAATAAAAAGTAAAGTATTCATAAATTGAAGTTTGGAAGCGCCTCTGTTTTTGGGCTGAGGAGAAGTTTGAAAGGGTGTACCGCGATTCTGCCTTCTTGTATCGCGATACGGATCGTGGCTCTGCGTATCGCGATTTCTTTTTTTTTTTAACTTTAATTTTTATTGATGTTTTCATTCAACAGTGAGAAATAACAATCACACACCAAAAGAAAAAAAATACACAAAGACAAAAAGAAAAAAAAACAAAAAAAAAACCTGAAACTTGGGGAATCACATTGTATTTTCAGTCTTCCTCTCCAAAGTCATTATGACCATCTATGTTTGAGTCCTTATATAGAGTCCATTTTGTCCATTTTTGTTCTCCTTGCTCCTCTTGTAGTCTTATACGAAATGTCATCTTTTCCATTATGTAGATTTCCTCTACAATCGCCAGCCATTGATTTTGGGTAGGTGGGTCCACTTTACACCAGTTTTTGGTTATAGCTTTTTTACTAGCTGTTAGCAGAACTTTAACTAAATACTTATCTTCGTTTTGGATATTTCCCTCCATTAGATTACACAAGTAAAGTGTCTTACTGTTCATAGGAACATCATATCCTAGTATTGTTTGTAGAGTATTATGAACCATTCCCCAGAACACAGATATCTTATGACAATTCCAAAAGATATGAGCATGGTTTGCTTGTAATTCACCACATTCTCTCCAACATGTGCAATTTGTGTTGGAGTATTTGTTCTTTATCATGGGAGTGATGAAGTATCTTATCAAGTTTTTCCAAGAGAACTCCCTCCATGTCCGTGAGTTGGTGGATGTTTGGTGTGTAATCCACATATTTTGCCAATCTTCATCTGTGATTTCTATGCCAAGTTCTGATTTCCATTTCTCTTTTACATAATCAGTTGAATTTGTATTTGTTGTCAATGCTTGATATATTACAGACACACTTCTGATTGGTTTTCCTGAGTATGATTTGTTTAAAATTTGAATTACACCACTCACTTCTATGTAGGGGTCTCTTTTAATTTCCTTCTTATAATAGTCCCTTAGTTGTAAATATCTATGAAAATCACGTTTCTCCAGGCCATACCTGTTCATCATGTTTTGAAAACTCTCCAGCTCCCCTTTCACTTCCAAGGTGCACCATGCTGTTATTCCCCTATCTATCCATGACTTAAACCCTTTATCATATGCATTTGGTTTGAAATTTTCATCAAATGCCACCCACTTTAATTGTCTTATATTAATTATTTTATGTGTTTTTACTACTTTGAACCATAATTCCAAAGTGAAAGCAGTAATTGGATCTATTTTGTCCTGAATTTTCTTGTAAATTTCTTTATCTCCAATGATACTCAGGGTTGGGTATCCATTGAATTCTCTTTCCATGGTTTTCCATTTTGCTATATAGTCTGGTTTACACCAGCAAACAATATATCTAAATTGGGCTGCATGGTAATACTCCTTCAGTTTTGGAAGGCCCAATCCGCCCCTATCTTTTGGTAGCTGGAGAGTTTCATATCTCACCCTAGGCCTTTTACCCCCCCAGATGTATCTTGAAATTATTCTGTCCCAGTGCACAAACTGAGCCCGGGGGATATCTACAGGTAGGGCCTGGAACAAGTACAAGAGCCTGGGTAGTATATTCATTCTGATAGTCTCAACACGTGAACTTAAGTCTAATGGTAGTGTGGACCACCTTTCAATATCTTTTTGGATGTCCTGAGTCATATTATTATAATTTGCCTTATATAATTTAGTCAGGCGGCACGGTGGTGTAGTGGTTAGCGCTGTCGCCTCACAGCAAGAAGGTCCTGGGTTCGAGCCCCGGGGCCGGCGAGGGCCTTTCTGTGTGGAGTTTGCATGTTCTCCCCGTGTCCGCGTGGGTTTCCTCCGGGTGCTCCGGTTTCCCCCACAGTCCAAAGACATGCAGGTTAGGTTAACTGGTGACTCTAAATTGACCGTAGGTGTGAATGTGAGTGTGAATGGTTGTCTGTGTCTATGTGTCAGCCCTGTGATGACCTGGCGACTTGTCCAGGGTGTACCCCGCCTTTCGCCCGTAGTCAGCTGGGATAGGCTCCAGCTTGCCTGCGACCCTGTAGAAGGATAAAGCGGCTAGAGATAATGAGATGAGATGAGATGAGATAATTTAGTCAATTTTTTAGTGATTTGGACCCCCAAATATTTGATTTTTTTTTTTTTGTTTCCAATTAAAATTAAATGCTTCTTGTATCTGTCTTGAAGGGGTATAATGCAATGTTAGTATTTGTGTTTTTGATATGTTTATCTTATATCCTGAGAGATACCCATATGCTTCAAACACTTTTATCAACTTAGGGAGCGATTCATCTGGCCGTGTGAGGTAGGCTATGATGTCATCTGCAAAAAGCCCTATCTTGTGTTCTGTGTCGTTCATCATTATGCCTTTAATTTTGTCATTCTGTCAGACTGTTTGGGCCAACGGCTCAATAAATAGGGCGAATAGTGCTGGCGACAAGCAGCAGCCTTGTCTAGTTGATCTTTGAAGGTCTATTTTATTTGTCAGGCTACCATTAACTTTGATTCTGGCATTAGGTTGGTGATAGAGTGTCTTTATACATTGCACTGATTCACTATCGAACCCAAATCTTTCTAAAACTTTATATAGGAATCTCCAATTAACCGAATCAAATGCTTTCTCTGCATCGACACTTATTAGTAGAGTGTCCTGTTTGTCTCTTTGAGCTTTATCTACTATATGCAAAGTTCTCCTGATGTTATCTTGCGTTTGCTGGTTTTTAATGAATCCTGTTTGATCCTCGTCTATTATGTCTTCTAAAAATGTGTTCAATCTATTCGAAATAATAGATGTATAAATCTTATAGTCTACATTTAATAATGAAATTGGTCTATAATTTCCACATTATTCTTTATCCTTGCCAGGTTTTGGAAGTATAGTAATTATTGCTTCATCCCAAGAGGGTGGAATTTTATTTTCCTTCAGGGTCCAGTTAAAGGATGCCAGAAGCAGTGGTGCCAATTCATCCTTAAATACCTTATACCACTCAGCAGGATAGCCGTCACTGCCCGGGCTCTTTTTATTTTTTAGCTTATTAATTGTATCCAACACTTCCTCCATTGTTATTTCAGCCGTCAGTATTTTGTTCTGTTCAAGGCCAATTGAGGGTAGATCCAGGGAACTCAAGACCACCTCCATCTCTTCCTCACTTGCTGATGTTGGTTGTGCATATAATTCACTATAATATCGCTGAAAGACCTTCTCTATAGCCTCTGGTGAACTTACTTGCATCTGAGTGTGGGGATCTCTTATTTTGTATATATTATTAATTGTTTGCTGTTTTCTTATGCGCTTTGCCAATAATTTTGTAGCTCGTGGTCCGGTTTCATAGTAACTCTGTTTCAAATACTGTTGCTTTTTCTTGACCTCGTCCATTAACACGTCATTTATTTTAGCCTTTAAGTTCTTGATTTCTTGGTATATATTTTGTTTTTTGGTTTTTTGGAAGTCTATTTCTAATTCCCTTAATTTCTTCATGCTCTTTTTGTATGTTTCTGTTCTAGTCTTTTTGATTAGTGCAGCTTCCGCTATTAATTTCCCCCTAATGACAGCTTTCATGGCATCCCAGAGTATTGTTGGGTCCACTTCACCATTGTTATTTTCCTCAACATATGTTTTGATTTCTCCTTTAATCCTTTCCTGCCTCTGTTTATTATTCAGCAAACCTGTGTTCAGTCTCCATACTGTTTGTCGTTTTCTTTTATTTAAACCAATTTTTAAATAAAGTGGATTGTGGTCCGACACAGCTGCCCCTCCGATACTGCATTCCTCCACTAGATGACAGTCCCCAACACTCATAAAAAAGTAGTCTGTCCTCGAATGCACATTATGGGTAGCCGAGTAGTGTGTATATTCTCTCCCTAGTGGATGTAAGATTCTCCACACATCGATCAGGCCCATCTCCTCCAATGACATATTAACAAATTTTGATATTCGCTTTTTGCTTCTTTTAAGACTTGTTGTATCGTTTTTATGGCATAATGCTACATTTATGTCACCCCCACAGATTATAATACCTTTTGATTCCACGGCGATGGTATCGAATAGATACTTAAAAAAATGCTTATTGCTTTCTGGAGGTGCATACACATTAATCAATGTTATTGGTTCATTCATTAGCTTTCCCCTTACAATAACAAATCTCCCCTCTTTATCTTTGTATTCTCTTTCACATTCCAGTTGGATTGAGTTCGCCAGCAGTATTATCACCCCTCTTTTACGCCCTTGCCTGTATGTACTGTAATATAGGGTTTTGTAGCCAAATGTTCTGAGTTTTTCATGCTCTAACTGTGATAAATGGGTCTCTTGCAAGAACACAATTTCTGGCTTTTCCTTTCTTAGTTTTGTCATAACCCTCCCTTTTTTTGCTGGCGTACTCAAACCGTTTACATTCATCGACATTATCTTGATGTTAGTCATATTACCGTCACAGTTGTATTCTCAAGTGTACCCCAACAAATATGAACTAGGTAACTATGTACATATAACGCACTAACAAAAATAAAACCCAAAAACAAAGAGGGTTTCAACCTGCGGGGCGGTTTTCTCTTTATCCCAGTGCCCCTGTTACTGGGTGGAGAGGAAGTCCTCTGGTTAGAGGGCCTCTCCCTAGACTTAGTACCACTATGGCTATTTAGTCTAGACATGTCCAACTCCATTCACATCGTCACCCCCCCGCCCCCCATCGGACATCGTTGTAAAGGCTATTCCAAGAGATTTTAAATGCTATCATTGATTTCACTATTGCAAATGAAATAAGTTTCACATTCTCTTAAATTCTTGTAACCTCTCCTTAAAGCGTTGTGCTGCCTTTTGTCGAGTCCTCCTGTCACCAGCTCGTTGCCATCCCGCTGTATCCACTTCACCTCGGTCCCGAGTTCTGCCCCGCTCCGGAGCTGATGCACCGCTGCTCTCCCCTGCAGCCGTCGGGTCCCTCTCCTCGTCTGGTTCTTCTACCACGTAGCCCTTTGCCCTCATCGCTTGCGCTGCCTCTTTCGCATCTTCGTATGTTTTCACGCCATCATCCCAGAATATTCTCATTTTTGCGAGCGGAGTTTGAAATCTGATTCCTTCTTGTTTCAGTCTTTTTTTGAGGCTCGCATAAGTTTTCCGTTTCTGCACAACTTCAGTCGCGTAATCATGGTCAAAGAAAACTTTTTTGTTTCCTATAATTATTGTTTTCTTTTCTTTGCCCCATACCTTTTGCAGGATCATTTCCTTAGCCTCGAATTGCAAGAAATTGACGACAATAGACCGGGGCGTCGCGTCTGGGCCAGGTTTTTTCGCGAGGGCTCGGTGGCAGCGTTGGATGTGGAGCTCCGTTCTTTCTGGTAGACCGAGTTCAGTGATTAGCAGGTGCTCCACATATTTGTTTACCGATTCAAAGTCTCTTTCTGCGTCTTCCGGTACTCCATAAATACGCAGATTATTCCTCCGTGATCTGCCTTCTAAATCGGTTAACTTCTCTTGTAGATGGTGTGTCTGTTGGGACATCTCCCTCATAAGAGCACACGAGTCCGCCTGCCACTCTTCAAGTTCAGCGATACGGGCCTGCGCATCTTCAATGCTAGCGCCCTGTGTTTGTAGTTCCTGTCGGTTTTCAGAGTGCTTGCGGTCCATTTCTTCCCGTATGGTTCTAATCTCATTCTTTATCTCGCTTTTGAACGAGGTTAGGTCTTTGTGGAACTCACTTTTTAGCTCCTTTATTTCTTTTTTGATGTCTGCGAGCCCATCTCTTAGCTCCTCTGTGAGATTCGCCATTTTAATGTCCTCGAGGTAGTCCGCTTTGGCTTCTTTAGAGGTTGTTTCACGTTTCTTCTCCTTGTGATTTTTACTCTTGCAACTTCTTGTTGAGATTCCTTTACTCATAGTTTGCCTTTATGCCATCGAGTTGTATATTTATGTCTTTTTCCTTCCGACTGGGGGGAACTGACTAACCCTGCGACCACTCACGCCGCCATCTTCCCTCCGCGTATCGCGATTTCGATACGCATATCGTTACAGCTCTACTAACCACGCATCTGCTGCACATCTCAGAGCACACCAGGTGCATGCTCTAACAAAGCTTCATGGAAAGCCTCGAGCCAATCACATGCAGACGTGAGCAGTAAGCGAATGCCTTTAGAGTATAATAGATAACAGCCACTGAGACAACTCAGAGTGCGCACTCTCGGCATTACCTGAGGTGGTGTCTTCTTTCCTTTCCTGTTTTATATGTCTGTTTCAATAAATAACTGAAAAGACAACTGCTAAGCGTTCTGAAGTGTTTATTAGAAGTTTCCATTACACAGCCCTATAAAGTTGACAGATGCATGTTAAATACTAATTAGTATACACCTGGCGTCAGTTGAAGTGACAGTCGCCATAAACCCCAAATAAAGTAGAACTGTAGGAATAAGAATTTCCTGACATCATTTTGGTGTGAAGATGAAACTGAATGAAAATGTAACATCACGATTATAGTGACCAAAATTATCACGGTTATCAGTATTATCGCGGTATTGTTAAAATGTACTGAAAGTGTTTGAAAGAAATTGATAAACTGAAAACCACAAATACAGTTTGCAGCACTACGCACGCATAAATATTAAAAGGTGTGTCTAAACATTGAACTAGTACTGTTTGTGTCCCAGTGACGCCATAACCAAGGAAGCAGTCTGCCAGATTAGGTGGGGTAGTAGTTCAGGAGTACATAATCCTCACCACTTATTAATTTTGTTTGAACATTCTTCCAAAATAAGGTTAATAATTTTGCCAATTTTAACTTTCCCCATTGTCTAGAAATTCATTCTCAAATCTCATCTCATTATCTCTAGCCGCTTTATCCTTCTACAGGGTCGCAGGCAAGCTGGAGCCTATCCCAGCTGACTATGGGCGGAAGGCAGGGTACACCCTGGACAAGTCGCCAGGTCATCACAGGGCTGACACATAGACACAGACAACCATTCACACTCACATTCACACCTACGGTCAATTTAGAGTCACCAGTTAACCTAACCTGCATGTCTTTGGACTGTGGGGGAAACCGGAGCACCCGGAGGAAACCCACGCGGACACGGGGAGAACATGCAAACTCCACACAGAAGGGCCCTCGCCGGCCCTGGGGCTCGAACCCAGACCTTCTTGCTGTGAGGCGACAGCGCTAACTACTACACCACCGTGCCGCCCCATTCTCAAATCATCCACCACAAAGATCATGTGACAGAAACGCCAATATAGGCTACAACTAGAATAGGACTTGTTTCATTGTTTAGTCTTTCACAATTATAGCAACTGCCTCTAAGCCATTTGTGTCATTAGAAATATACTATTTATTTCTTAAATCTCATCTCATCTCATTATCTCTAGCCGCTTTATCCTTCTACAGGGTCGCAGGCAAGCTGGAGCCTATCCCAGCTGACTATGGGCGGAAGGCGGGGTACACCCTGGACAAGTCGCCAGGTCATCACAGGGCTGACACATAGACACAGACAACCATTCACACTCACATTCACACCTACGGTCAATTTAGAGTCACCAGTTAACCTAACCTGCATGTCTTTGGACTGTGGGGGAAACCGGAGCACCCGGAGGAAACCCACGCGGACACGGGGAGAACATGCAAACTCCACACAGAAGGGCCCTCGCCGGCCCTGGGGCTCGAACCCAGGACCTTCTTGCTGTGAGGCGACAGCGCTAACCACTACACCACCGTGCCGCCCCATTCTCAAATCATCCACCACAAAGATCATGTGACAGAAACGCCAATATAGGCTACAACTAGAATAGGACTTGTTTCATTGTTTAGTCTTTCACAATTATAGCAACTGCCTCTAAGCCATTTGTGTCATTAGAAATATACTATTTATTTCTTAAATCTAATGCACAAAATCATGTTCAATCACTGCTAAAGCCCACAGCGACATCTGCTGGTTTTGAGGTGAACTAAATGTTATAATAAATGAAATTTATTTTGTCTTCTTTTTGGTTTGCATATTTTATTCTAACTGTTTATTCAGCCGGATTTAGTAGACAATAGGTCAGTAATCTTAATAGAGCAAGCAAACCATTCTGAAGCTGAGAGGGAAGGAAAAGAGAAGAGAAAAAAAGGGAAAATGAGCAGAGCCATTAGGCATAGCCAATACAACCATTGGGAACGTCCTGGTAAGGAAACCAACCACTGGTGTACTAACAACCAGATATCAAACAGGTCAATAAGGAAACAGGAAACACCAGCAGTTGATGACAAAAACAGTGCGAGAGCTGTGGAGGGAAAAAAATAAAAATCCCCCAAACACCAGTGATAAACAACCTCCACAGGGAGGGGTAAAGATATCACAATCCTCCATTCGAAGATTTCAAGAGCAGAAATATCAAGGCCATACCATAAGATGTAAACCATTCATCAGCAGTAAGAGTCAGGTGGCCAGATTGGAATTTGCAAATAATTACAGAGATGAGCCACAAAACTTCTGGAACCAATACCAACCTCTATCAAGGTGTTGGAAGGGCCAAAATGTGGAAAAAGAAAGGATCCGCCCATGGTCCAAAACATACGAGCTCATCCATCAAGCAGATAGTGCTATGATGGTAACTGCAAAATAAATCCAGAAGTCTGAAGAAACTTTGTTTGCCAGTTCATAGAGAAATGTGGAATCTAATTGGGTGAAACATCGTCATGCTTAGGGCGGCGCGGTGGTGTAGTGGTTAGCGCTGTCGCCTCACAGCAAGAAGGTCCGGGTTCGAGCCCCGTGGCCGGCGAGGGCCTTTCTGTGCGGAGTTTGCATGTTCTCCCCGTGTCCGCGTGGGTTTCCTCCGGGTGCTCCCGGTTCCCCCCATAGTCCAAAGACATGCAGGTTAGGTTAACTGGTGACTCTAAATTGACCGTGAGTGTGAATGTGAGTTAGCCTGGCAAGCCAGACTAAATGTGAATATTTAGTCTGGTCTCGGTCATAGACATTTCCGAAGGGTGTGGGTAGGAACAACCCGTTGTCTTTCAAACTGTCTCTGTGCGTATAGGCCAACGCTCTGACCAATCAGCGCAACAGTGACTGTGACGTAGTCAGAGCGACAGAAAGCAGTGGGGGAGGCCTTGAAATAAATAATTTTTCAAAATGCATATTAATTAATAAACAGGTTCTAGATATTAAGAAGTTTGGAGATAATGACCACAAGTTTGGAGTCTGTACCACATACTTAACATACACTCATTTTTTTTCAAGTGTTTTTCAAGGGTTTGCTTAAACTGTTTTTGAGTTTTTATTTAGTGGTGTTTGGTGAAATAATTTCCCTTAAATTTAAAATAACAGGAAAATAAGAAACAATCAAAAAGTAATGTTTCAAAGCTGTTTATTAATTCTTCATACTACACAAACTAGCCCCATCCTTTTGGCTACCAGCGGAGCCAGCTGGTAGATCAGACTTTTGCCATAGCCAGTCGGCAAAACAGCGAAAACGTCCTTCTTGAAAAGGAATGAGTGGAGAGCCTCTTCCTGCTCATGTTTCAACGAAAACTCCAAGTCTAATTCTTCTAAAACTGATTCCAAAGCGGAGTCAAACTAGCGCTGTTCACTAGCCATAGCCATCTTTCCTGTTGTGCTTTCTCCAGCGTCGCGCAGCTTTGTCGTCACTCCTGCAAAAGCCCGCCCAAAGAATCCAAACAAAAACCTTGCGTTGTGATTGGCAGGCACGATTTGATGCCCGGGGTGTTTTGTTGATATGGTGCGAGGCTAGACCCACTCGTAGGCAAAAATATTTTTGGCCGCTAGGCGGGTGGGTCTAGTTTACTAGGCTAAATGTGAGTGTGAATGGTTGTCTGTGTCTATGTGTCAGCCCTGTGATGACCTGGCAACTTGTCCAGGGTGTACCCCGCCTCTCGCCCGTAGTCAGCTGGGATAAGCTCCAGATTGCCTGCGACCCTGTAGAACAGGATAAAGCGGCTACAGATAATGAGATGAGAGAGATGAGATCGTCATGCTTCAAGACAATGACCCAAAATACACCAACACAACAAAGGACTTCCTCAGGAGAAAAAAAGTGGAAGGTTTTAGACCGGCCAGGTCAATCACCAGACTTGAACCACCCCCTCTTCACAGCAAGAAGCAGCAGTACAAGTCCAGGAAAGTATCACTAAAGAAGAATCCAACAGTTTGGTGAGGTCAGTGGGTCACCAGCTTGATGCACCGATTGCAAGCAAGGAATATCTCATCTCATCTCATTATCTCTAGCCGCTTTATCCTTCTACAGGGTCGCAGGCAAGCTGGAGCCTAGCCCAGCTGACTACGGGCGAAAGGCGGGGTACACCCTGGACAAGTCGCCAGGTCATCACAGGGCTAACACATAGACACAGACAACCATTCACACTCACATTCATACCTACGGTCAATTTAAAGTCACCAGTTAACCTAACCTGCATGTCTTTGGACTGTGGGGGAAACCGGAGCACCCGGAGGAAACCCACGCGGACACGGGGAGAACATGCAAACTCCACACAGAAAGGCCCTCGCCGGCCCCGGGGCTTGAACCCAGGACCTTCTTGCTGTGAGGCGACAGCGCTAACCACTACACCACCGTGCCGCCCAGCAAGGAATATGCCACCAAATATTATGTGCCATTTACTTTTGCTCACCTAAAAATTGGCATAAGACAAAAGTGCCATGTTCTAAGTTATTTAATACAATAAAACGTAACTGGTCAGGAAACAGAAGCTGAAATTCTGATCTGTCGTCTCATTCAGCTGTAGGAAGACTGTAGGCTGCAGCATTACAATTCCCTTCACTGCATCCAAGAGGTACTACGGTGTACTAAAAGGTTGGAGTGGGACAACTTGAGTGACCTCAAACCTTCATGATCTCATAGCATTTTATTTAAATGGCATTCCATAAATGGAGGTCTGAGCATTTGCTGGCTATGCTCCTATACCATACATTTATTTATTTTAGAGGAGTTCGTAGTATGCTGTAATGTCAATTCCCACCTCCTGAAGTGAGGAGGGGGAGAGAGAAAGAAAAAAATTAATAAAAAAGCAGCCTCTCCAAAAAGGAACCCTTTTGTTTACTCTGCCAGAATACAAAGCTCCTGAAAAGCTAAATTTACCTGCACTTTTACCCTGACACACCTCATTAGTGATTGCTCTACTTCATTCATTCAACACTGAAACTGCAGTACTGCAACAAACAGCAGAAAACCAGTAAACAGTGATGACGAACATTGATTAGTTTCTCAAAACTGGGATTGGTATCGTCAACGTTAACTGATTTTAAGTCAATACTGTTATAAACTAAAGGTAGTACTTTTCGCGTCAATGGTCATGTTGATTCGACATTACTCCCAAGACACCAAGATGCTGGCAGACTAGCCCAAGTTGAGTTGAAATATCAAGTTGATTGTAGGCAGCAAATTACAAGCTCAAATTAAAGCCGCTAGCGGCCTTGACGGGCCCTCACACGTGGTTCCGCAACCCAGGACATTCCGCCACCCAACAAAACAGTCACATCATATATTCATCAAATGTTCAAAGATGATTTGCATGTTGCAAATGCCATGACTGCTTGATGGATGAGAGATAGACAGACTAAGTGTGTGTCTGTGTGTGTGTTTCTGTGGTGTGAAAATGTACATTTATATATGTACAAAACTATACATGTGTCTCCTCTTTATCTCTATCTCACGCTGGAATCTTAAGTCATCTTAGCTTTCCTGTGTCTGCACCGTGTGTGTGTGTGTGTGTGTGTGTGTGTGAACTCTGCATGTACACACACACACACACAATAGTAGTGACCTGCCATCATTGTGCATTTTGCTGCAGACATATGAAAACTCTGCTCGTACATTCATATGTCTGCAGCAAAATGCACAATGATGGCAGGCCACTATTATTGTGTGTGTGTGTGTGTGTGTTTGTCAGAGGGAGGGAGAGAGAGAGAGAGAGTGTGAAAGAGAGTGTGCGCTCATAGATGTTGCGTGTGCATACTTGAGAGTGTATGCATAAATATGCATATGACTGTGAATGTGTGTGCACAGAATTGTATGTCACCCATTCTCGTGAGTATTCATGTGTGTGTATATGATTGCAACTGTATGTGTGTGTGTGTGTGCTACATGTATATGAGTGTGATGGTGGCGCTATGTCAGGCATGTCATAGATCAATCCGTCAAAGCATTGAAAATTTTTGGCACATTTCCTGCTTGGCCAGATGGTGATACTGTGCTAGGCATGTGATTTAGACATGTCAATATCATCAGAATCATGATATCCAATATTTTGTAAAGTTTCAAATCAATGAATTGAACATTTTCCCCCATTTCCTGCTTGGCCAGATGGTGGCGCTGTGCTAGGCATCTGAATTACACAAATGAATATCATCACAATCATAATACACTATATTTTGTAAAGTGTTAGATCAATCAGTTAAGGCATTGCCAATTTCTGGCAAATTTCCTGCTTGGCCAGATGGTGGCACTGTGCTAGGCATCTGAATTACACATGTGAATATCAACACAAGCATAATACACAATATTTTGTAAAGTGTCAGATCAATCAGTTAAGGCATTGCCAATTTCTGGCACATTTCCTGCTTGGCCAGGTGGTGGTACTATAACAGGCAGGCCCATTGGGCGTCAGGTTATCATAATAATCATAATATCTATTGAAGTAAGAAGTGTCCGACCATACAGTCAACACTGTGACTTTCTGACACGTTTCCTGTTAATGTGGCAAGATATTAAAATCATAAGGCCATTTCAACATATTACAAGGTATCAAAAATCCCTTCGCAATTTAATATCAGCAACATCTTGGCACCACGTAAAACAAAGTTCACATGAATCTCATGAACAGTCTAGGAGGAGTATGTTAAAATTCATCATGTGTCAAAACACACATATTCAAAACCCTATTCTTTCCTTGGCCAGTTGGTGGCACTATACCAGACAGGCATATTGGGCGTCTAGATGTCATAATAATTACATTTTCTAATAACCTGAAAGGTTTCAGCCAAATCATTAAATGTATTATGACTTCATGACACATTGGGTGGCACGGTGGTGGGCGGCACGGTGGTGTAGTGGTTAGCACGGTCGCCTCACAGCAAGGTTCCGAGTTTGAACCCAGCGGCCGGCGAGGGCCTTTCTGTGTGGAGTTTGCATGTTCTCCCCGTGTCTGTGTGGGTTTCCTCCGGGTGCTCCGGTTCCCCCCCCAATCCAAAGATATGCAGTTAGGTTGACGTGGGGCGGCCTTGGGCTGAGGTGCCCTTGAGCAAGGTACCGAACCCCTGACTGCTCCCCGGGCGCTCTGGGCTGCCCACTGCTCTGGGTGTGCGCGTGTGTTCATTGCTTCAGATGGGTTAAATGCAGAGAATGAATTTCACTGTGCTTGAAGTGTGCATGTGACGAATAATTTCCTGTTTATGTGGTGAGTATTAAAATTCATAATATTGCCATTACAACATATCAAAAATCCCTTCGCAATTCAACATCAGCAATATCTTGGCATCATGTTTGCCAAGTTTGACATGAATCTGATGAACCGTTTAGGAGGAGTACGTTAAAAATGACCATGTGTCCAAACGCATACAAGCCCAATTACCTCACTTCCTGTTGGGCGTGGCTAATGCAATGTATATACGAAAGTTGTTCGTCTTGGGACGAACTACATACGTACCGAATTTGGTATGCGTAGCTGAAACTATATGCCAATCCAAGGACTCCATGACATTAGGGGGCGCTATGAAGTCCCTGGGCCATGCTTGGGGCCAAACGTCTGTGGCTGAGAAGCGGTTACAATGACTGATGTGTGTATCAAATTTCATGAGTTTTCGTGCATGGGAAATGCCTCAAAAAAAGCCAAGCGCGACAGAAAAATAATAATAGTTAAAGCCGCTAGCAGCCTTGACAGGCCCTCGCACGTGTGGTTCCGCAACCCAGGACATCCCGCCACCCAACAAAACAGTCACGTCATATATTCATCAAATGTTCAAGGGTGATGTGCATGTTGCAAATGCCACGACTGCTTGACGGATGAGAGATAGACAGACAAAGACTGTGTGTGTTTCTGTGGTGTGAAAATGTACATTTATATATGTACAAAACTATACGTGTCTCCTCCTTATCTCTATCTCACGCTGGAATCTTAAGTCATCTTAGCTTTCCTGTGTCTGCAGTGTGTGTACATGCAGAGTTTTCATATGTCTGCAACAAAATGCACAATGATGGCAGGGCACTAATATATAGATTTAGGCACTGCCTAAAAGCGGAGCTCCCATCTGTTTCTGGGTTGTAGAATTTTCTTATATCCTAGCCAGTCTCTTTTGTTTTATTTCTTTACTGGCTCGCACTGGCCACTAGGCGGTGTGTATGACTGGTAATTACTAACACTGGCCACTAGGCGGTGTGTATGACTGGTAATTACTAACACTGGCCACTAGGCGGTGTGTATGACTGGTAATTACTAACACTGGCCACTAGGCGGTGTGTATGACTGGTAATTACTAACACTGGCCACTAGGCGGTGTGTATGACTGGTAATTACTAACACTGGGCACTAGGCGGTGTGTATGACTGGTAATTACTAACACTGGCCACTAGGCGGTGTGTATGACTGGTAATTACTAACACTGGGCACTAGGCGGTGTGTATGACTGGTAATTACTAACACTGACCACTAGGCGGTGTGTATGACTGGTAATTACTAACACTGGCCACTAGGCGGTGTGTATGACTGGTAATTACTAACACTGGCCACTAGGCGGTGTGTATGACTGGTAATTACTAACACTGGCCACTAGGCGGTGTGTATGACTGGTAATTACTAACACTGGCCACTAGGCGGTGTGTATGACTGGTAATTACTAACACTGGCCACTAGGCGGTGTGTATGACTGGTAATTACTAACACTGGCCACTAGGCGGTGTGTATGACTGGTAATTACTAACACTGGCCACTAGGCGGTGTGTATGACTGGTAATTACTAACACTGGCTACTTGGCGGTGTGTATGACTGGTAATTACTAACACTGGCCACTAGGCGCTGCGTATGACTATACTTTTCTTAGGTATGGTGCTCCGCTATTATTGTGTCTGTCAGAGGGAGAGAAAATGTACGAGTGTGCACAGAATTGTATGTTATATCATCAGACTCACGATATCCAATATGTTGTAAAGTTTCAGATCAATCCATCAATGAATTGAACATTTTTTCCCCATTTCCTGCTTGGCCAGATGGTGGCGCTGTGCTAGGCATCTGAATCACACTTGTGAATATCAATCATAATACATAATATTTTGTAAACTGTCCGACCATACAGTCAATGCACTGCGGCTTTGACACGTTTCCTGTTTATGTGGCAAGATATTAAAATCATAAGGCCATTTCAACATATTACAAGATATTAAATTGCGAAGGGATTTTTGATATCAGCGACATTGGCATCACGTAAAATTTCACATGAATCTCATGAACTGTCTAGGAGTATATTAAAATTCATCATGTGTCATATTCAAAACCCTATTCTTTCCTTGGCCAGTTGGTGGCGCTATACCAGACAGACATATTGGGCGTCTAGAGGTCATAATAAATCACATTCTCTAATAACCTGAAAAGGTGTCAGCCAAATCATTAAATGCATTATGACTTTATGACACATTTCCTGTTTCAAAACTATATGTGCCTCCTCATCTCTCTCGCACGCTGTAATCTTAAAGGAACAGTCCACCGTACTTCCATAATGAAATATGCTCTTATCTGAATTGAGACGAGCTGCTCCGTACCTCTCCGAGCTTTGCGCGACCTCCCAGTCAGTCAGACGCGCTGTCACTCCTGTTAGCAATGTAGCTAGGCTCAGCATGGCCAATGGTATTTTTTGGAGCTCAGATATCAATGCGCTGTCGAAGCGCGCAGAAGGTGTTAGTACGCCTGTCACTATAGTGCGGACTTTCCATAGCATAGAAAATCGCTACGTTTCAATTTGTGTAACTGAACTTGTTTCATATCACTGGTCATATAAACCTATGTAAACAGGAAAAACGCGGAAGAGTTTGGTCGCATCTAACTACAGCCCCAAAAAATACCGTTGGCCATACTGAGCCTAGCTACATTGCTAACAGGAGTGACAGCGCGTCTGACTGACTGGGAGGTCGCGCAAAGCTCGGAGAGGTACGGAGCAGCTCATCTCAATTCAAATAAGAGCATATTTCATTATGGAAGTACAGTGGACTGTTCCTTTAAGTCATCTTAGCTTTCCTGTGTCTGCAGTGTGTACATGCAGACTTTATGTCTGCAACAAAATGCACAATGACGGCAGGTCACTATTCTTGTGTCATGATTCATGTCATTTTTGTACTGATCTAAGGGTTCTGGATATACAACATATCAAAAATCCCTTCGCAATTCAACTGCAGCAATATCTTGGCATCATGTTTGCCAAGTTTGACATGAATTTGATGAACCGTCTAGGAGGAGTATGTTAGAAACGACCATGTGTAATTTCACTCCAGATGGCCTCATGACATCATTCCAAAGTTCTACCCATTCATTTCAATGGGAAATGGAAAAAGGGGCACTATGAAGTCCCTGGGCCACACGTCTGTGGCTGAGTAGTGGTGACAATGACTGATGTATCAAATTCCACGAGTTTTCATGCATGGGAAACGCCTCAAATAAGGCCAAATGCAACAGAATAATAAGAATCATCCTCCAAAAAAAACAATAGGGTCTCTGCACCAAACGGTTCTCGGGCCCCAATTATAAAACACCCCTGTGTAACGCACCATGGTCTTTCACCATACCAATGTACTTTTTCTGCATCCTTGTATTGCCCTTTTTCTAAGTCGTGTGAAGGATTGTGGCTCATCTAGTACATTTCTTAACTAGGCCAAGTATGTGAAACTTACTCAGGTTTCAAATCAAAAGGGCAAAGCCTTTAATGAAGTTGAATGAATAAACCTTACCTGTATAAATTTGCGAATAATTATAACCTATTGACTGACTCTGGGATAAAGGAGTAGCAGATTTAGTACAGTGTGGTCTGTAATTGTATAGTCAGACAAGTTACCAAGGTCTTCTGGGGCTGAAGATGTTCACAGGGGAACATTTCTGAAGATTTTTAAAATGCACTTTTAAGAAAAACAAACAAATTGCAGTGTTTAACAGCAGGAGAGATTGATAGGTGCTCACTCCTATTTCGACCAGCAGGCATCATGACATGCAGAGTTGAAATTAGGTTTTAAGAAAGCCAAGTCACAGCACCTCTTTAAAATGTTTAATTTCCATTAAAATTTTACAGATTCCAACAAATCGTTCAGCATTAAGCATGAAGCACACTGAAGCTCAGGACCATTTGACCAAGACAAGTCAATTAAAAGAAAGCAGCCACTGAAAAAAAAAAAAAAAGTCACATGAAAATCATACTGGTATGAAAAAATGCTGATAAAACCCTGAAAATAAACTCCAATTAGGATGAAATATTGTCAGTAAAAACAAGAGCTCCTAATCACCATCCCTGCAGCTAAAGCAGTTGCAGGTTCTCTTTCCCCCCCCAAAAGGAGTTAAAGCAGTCTTCAGTCCAAGGTCTCAGACATCCTCATCTTGAACATACATCCACACAAATCACTCTGAAGAAAATCCAAGTAGCTCAGGGGACAAAAAACCCCAACCAACTCTAACCACCCAAACTGTCAGCAGTTGAAGACTCAGTTCAAGCTTAATAAAATTCACTCCCCTCTGGTGCCTCCTCAAAGTCCTGCATAGTACTTATCCCCTCCCTTGTGTGAGAACATTAATCTTCCCCAGGTGGCAAAGTTGCTTGATTAGTTTTAAGACCATTTTAAACTCCATTTCACAGCCTAAAATAAAACAAAAAAGGGCTGATTTTTGTAATTAAAAAAAAAAAAAAAAAGCTACAGAGATTCTCCTTTAGCTCCTCAGGTTGGTTTGTGCACTCAGTTCCTCTAACTCCAAACATGACGTGTGCAGTGAGTCACCGCCTGCAACAGAATAAGTGAAAATCATTGAGCTTTAAAAATTTTAGTTTAGAAATAAGCTGCATTTATGACAGCCTGCATAGACCGTTTGCACGACATCACAGGTGCTATGACCCTCTGATTTAGTTGTGTCCACTATCTTTGTGGAATAACATGCATAGCAACAAGTACCTTCATACGAAATGCCGCAAATTTGCGCAGTTCTCGGCTGCTCAAACAATCCTAAGGCTGGAGTCAGATTGTTCAGTTTACCCACTGTTAAAATGCAACAAAGACCCCAAATGGAAGATCTAACCTTTAGACGACAGACAGTGGCTTGCAAATCTGAACAGATTGAACAAAAGAGACCAGCTACAAATGTGTACAGATCATTTTGTAAAAGGTGATTTTATATTTCTACCATTTGTGAACCAGACAAAATAAAGATGCAACATACATGCAAGTTCTACTCCAATTTATATTGCAATTACAAATGCATAGCACAAAAGCCCCAGTAAAATCTAAGTTGTTGAGCTCTGAGATGTTGCCTTAGATGTTGTTAATAATAATTAAAAAAAAATAATAATAACTTGCAGGAACTGGTCACGTTGCTATGGGGAAAATTGACAAGCCCGTGGTGGGCAAGCTAACTTGACATTCCTTGACAACCATAAGAGTTTGACTGGCGATGCAAAGCAATCCATTTCTATAATAGCTGTTACCTTTTCTACCGTCTTTTTTGACCTGAATGTGTGTACTTGGAAAGAGTTTGTGGTTTTAACTTATCATAAGTAAAGGCGAATCATTGGCTGTAAGAGGTTTTTTTTTGGACTCAAGTTGGTCACTGCCAAAAGAATCTTCACACATTTGCTTAAAAGGTAGAAAAGGAGAACCAAGTTAAACATACTTGAGAAATCAACCATTTCACACGTGAATTTCTTTGGGTGGCAACCAACTTGAGTCCAACAAACTCTTACGGCCAATGAGTCACTTGAACTGTCACAAGTTAAAACCACAAACTTTTTCCAAGTACACATAAAAATTCGGGTCAAAGACAGTAGAAAAGGTAAAGACAGCTATTATTGAGGTTTTTCACCCACGTGACCAAGTCATGTGATGCATCGTTAGGCTGCCATTTTGGACGTCACGGCTCGAATCAGTTTGAATGTGAGGAAGGCGACAAACAAAAGAAAAAGGAGCGAGATGCAGAAAACGCCTTCACTATCCAGCGACGTAGGGCATTTACAGGGCGAGCAGAGGGAGAGGTATTTGCAAAAATTGAGGTTAGCAGGCTTAGAGAACGACATTTACCTGCTTCCACCAGGATTGTTCACTGACGTACGGAAGTACACGAATCCCTCGTCTTTACCTGACTTCGGCCCACATGATCTGTATACCATGTCGTTAAAAACCCATCGCCATACACAGGTATTGATCTGAAAGCGTATAAGAGTTTGGATGCCTACAAATATTTTGTGTCAGGCTGGGTAACATGCCTACATCAGCGGGTCGTCCCTGGAGCCGGTGGTGGCCATCTTATTACAGCTAAGGCTTGTTCACATTTTCATTTACTTTCGGTCCTCAGGATAAACAAAATGTTATTAAATGTCATTGAAATAACCTTAGTCTGTTGAGACATGGCCCGTTATAAATTTGCTGTTACCAGGCAATCACCAAGAACTGTATTATTAGGGTCGGTGTCTGTGTTGTAGCAGTGTACTAGCAGCTAGCTGTTAGCACTAGCTAATGTCAACAACCTAGTAGCTAGTATGTTACTGTAGCAATGTTTATGTTCAGTCATTTGGATGACTTAAAACCTTTCAGTCTCAAGTTTCCTTTACTGTATTTACTAGTTTACTGCAATTATGATCCGGCAGCTATTTACACCGGATCCAGTGTAAATAGCTGCCGGAGCGCGCTCCGGAACCTCGGCCGGAGCGCGCTGCTTAATTTGAGGGGGAGCAAGCCGGAGCGCACTCCGACAGCTATTTACACCGGATCCGGTGTAAATAGCTGCTAGATCATAATTACAGTAAACTAGTAAATACAGTAAAGGAAAAACTTGAGACTGAAAGGTTTTAACAGTCATCCAAATGACTGAACGTAAAAACATTGCTACAGTAACATACTAGCTACTGTTCTTGACATTAGCTAGCTTGACCTTCAAAATGGCGGACACCGGGGCATCACGTGACCCTGTGACGTCAGGTGAAAAACCTCAATAGAAATGGATTGCTTTGCATCGCCAGTCAAACTCTTATGGCTGTCAAAGAATGTCAAGTTAGCTCGCCCACCACAGGCTTGTTACTATGGGGGAAAATTGATGTGATCAATTCCTGCAAATGGCCTATTAAGGTTTTGTTTTTGTGTGTGTAACATTTGCCCACATCAGGAACCTACTAAATCCTTACAGTAAACTTGCACTAAACTTTTGTTTGCCTTTATCTGCTTCCCAGCAACAAAGCCAGTAGTTAACACCAGGTAATTCATGACATCTGGGTAATTGTCTCCATACTCTACAACGTTGCTGTACGGATCCACCCTGAACATGCTTTTATCCTTTCCCTGTACCCGACCTTGTCGCCATTACTCAATTCGTGATCCATTTGCAAAAAAAGTTTGCCAACGTACTCGCCTCATTCACCATGGATGCTATACCGCAAAGATGGCGGACGCAAAATCAGAGAGCATCATGTGAGATTCATGATGCAAGTGCAAACGGTCTCTTGCTCTGTATGTATTCCCAGACACAAAAACTTGGGAGTCATGTTGACTCTCCAATGAAAAATGTCTACAGGGAGTGCAGAATTATTAGGCAAATGAGTATGTTGACCACATTACCCTCTCTATGCATGTTGGCCTACTCCAAGCTGCATAGGCTTGAAAGCCTCCTACCAATTAAGCATACCAGGTGATGTGCATCTCTGTAATGAAAAGGGGTGTGGTCTAATGACATCAACACCCTATATCAGGTGTGCAAAATTAGGCAACTTCCTTTTCTTTGGCAAAATGGGTCAGAAGAGGGATTTGACGGACTCAGAAAAGTCAAAAATAGTGACATATATTGCAAAGGGATGGAGCACTCTTAAAATTGCCCAGCTTTTGAAGCGTGACCATCGAACAATCAAGCGCTTCATTCAAAATAGTCAACAGGGTCGCAAGAAGCGCGTTGAAAAAAAAAAAAAAAAAAAAAAGGCGCAAACTAACTGCCCGTGAACTGAGGAAAGTCAAGCGTGAAGCTGCCAAGATGCCACTCGCCACCAGTTTTGCCATATTTCAGAGCTGCAACATCACTGGAGTGTCAAAAAGCACAAGGTGTGCAATACTCAGGGACACGGCCAAGGTAACAAAGGCTGAAAAACGACCACCACTGAACAAGACACACAAGATGAAACGTCAAGACTGGGCCAAGAAGTATCACAAGACTGATTTTTCTAAGGTCTTATGGACGGATGAAATGAGAGTGAGTCTTGATGGGCCAGATGGATGGGCTCGTGGCTGGATCAGCAAAGGGCAGAGAGCTCCAGTCCGACTCAGACGCCAGCAAGGTGGAGGTGGGGTACTGGTATGGGCTGGTATCATCAAAGATGAGCTTGTGGGACCTTTTCGGGTTGAGGATGGCGTCAAGCTCAACTCCCAGTCCTATTGTCAGTTTTTGGAAGACACCTTCTTCAAGCAGTGGTACAGGAAGAAGTCAGCATCCTTCAAGAAAAACATGATTTTCATGCAGGACAATGCTCCATCACACACATCCAAGTACTCCACAGCATGGCTGGCCAGAAAGGGTCTAAAGGAAGAAAGATTAATGACGTGGCCTCCTTGTTCACCTGATCTGAACCCCATAGAAAACCTGTGGTCCCTCATCAAATGTGATATCTACAAGGAGGGGAAACAGTACACATCTCTGAACAGTGTCTGGGAGGCTGTGGTTGCTGCTGCACGCAATGTTGATCGCAAACAGATCAAAACACTGACCGAATCCATGGATGGCAGGCTTTTGAGTGTCCTTGTAAAGAAAGGCGGCTATATTAGTCACTGATTTGTTTTTTTTTTGAATGCCAGCAATGTATATTAGTGAATGTTGAGTTATATTGGTTTCCCTGGTGAAAATAAATGAGTGAAATGGGTATATGTTTGTTTTTTGTTAAGTTGCCTAATAATTATGCACAGTTATAGTCACCTGCACACACATATCCTCCTAAGATAGCTAAAACTAAGAAAGCCCTACTCCAACTTCCAAAAATACTCAGCTTTGATATTTATGAGTCTTTTGGGTTCATCAAGAACATAGTTGTTTTTCAATAATAAAACTAATCCTCAAAAATACAACTTGCCTAATAATTCTGCACTCCCTGTAGGGGGAACCCTGGTACGACTTGGTTAATGTACAGCAGAACGTGCGCAAACGCAAGATGTACTCACATTACAGCGGGTGGCGGTCTCCATGTTCTTGCACCAGAATGCTGGGCCCCAGCTGCACTGCTCAACACCCAGCAGCATTCGCAGTGCCCCAGGGCATGCGCCCAACTTCTGTATCAGCACATCATACAGAACACACTTAAAGCAAGCCCTCGATTTTACTCTCCAACAGGTACAAGAATCCCTTCACACAAACTCCACAACTTTAAACCTGTACAGAATATCTTACCGTGCAGACAAAGTCTGGGTCAAGGGCCTGGAGCAGCAGCTGGACAATCAGAGGCTCATACTGGTCAATGAGCTGCTCACACTGCACACAGGATGACACTCCCAGTCAGTCACTTTATGCATCTCAGACTTTCAAGCTGGTACTTGTTAAAGGTATATCATGCTGTACAACACTGAACCTCTGAACTTGTAATTTTTATGGGGGGGGGGGGGGACCGACCCTTACAAGATTAGCTTGAATAAGTCATCTGCCTCATCCCAGGACCTTTAGTGCAACAGTTTATGCATTATACTCATCTTTATATCATCCTCATTTACACACCGGCTACTCTATTAGGTTATCGCCTCATACTGCAAGTTGAGATACAAAATGGCAGAGCATTCTGCTGAAACTGAAGACAAAATAAGAATGCTACCTGAAACTAACCACAAAAAACATCCTTTAAGAACTACAGCCTTTCACAAATTGCTACCATCATTTTGCTGGTTTGTTAAGGAGAAATTGCCAGATGTTTTTGTATAATTGTGTCAAATTTGTAAAGAATAAAAAAATGTTCCATTTCTCAAAATGCAGTGAACATGGATATAATTATTCCACTCAATCATACATGGCTTATCAGCTCATGTATGACTTGATTTTGTGAAATAATCAAGTATACATTTGATTGGAAATCTAGCACGAACGTTCTTTCAAAAAAGCATCATCCCTGTGCCACAGATGCACCCACCTGAGTTTTATATTCATCAGGCAGGAAGTTGCAGACTTTTTTCACAGCATCCTCAATCTCAGCCTCTGTGGCATTCTGTTCCAGGATACCATCAATGTAGCGCACGGCCATCTTGCACACATCACAGAACCCACCAGCCTTAAACTCCGCTTTCTCCATTACAGCTAGAGAGAGAAGGCATACAGGACCGGTCATTAAAGGGTGAACCCAACTAAATGTTCTGTGTTGTAGAACGTCAAATTGGAGTCATTTTGCATATTTAAATAGCAACTCACGAATGAAGGCACGACTCGCATCCCTGCACAAGCCCAGAAGGTTGCAGACAGTGCCGGGATCAACTTCCTGTATCAGCAGTTCAATGATCGCCTGGCCATAAGTCTCAATCAGATCCCTGCACTGAGCAGAAACAGAGGGGGGCAGGATGCTGCACACTTTCTCCACAGCATGTATCACTTCTTCCTGGAAGACCACAGCAAAGCAGCAGAACATTTAACAGGAAGTTAACCTGGTAGCATGGACAGCAAATTAACCCTGAAAAAAGTAATGAAGGGTACATTAAAATCCATTAAGCCAAATAACTTATGCTAATACAGTCATAAAATGAGAATTGGTACAGCCTTTTCATTACTGAGCAGAATCCCATACCTCCGTGGTCTGGCCCTGGATCATATTTTCAATCTCCTTCATCACAAACACACAGATGGTACACTCAGGGGAGTCACGGGCACGCACCATCTTCTGCACAGCCACACAAACAAGCTTAATAAACAAATTACACTTTGGATAACCTACAACTTAAAAGGGGACATGGTATGAACTCACTTTCAGTGCTTATACGCATACATTTGGGCATCTGGAGCACCAGCCAACCCATAAACTTTGAAATATGACAGTTTCTTTTGGGCTGCCCATATCAGAAAACATATGCTTCAAGTCCTTCAGATTTGGCTCCCCTTTATGTCACAGGGGATCTAATTAGACTTTGACTGCCCCCCCCACAAATCTACATCTCCACTCCAGACTTGGATTGCCTCAAATGCTACCTGATTGGAAGAGGGGCCCAGATGAGCAGTGGCTCATTTAAAGGAACAGGGACTCAAATCAGTAGTTTTGACAGGATGAGAAGGGAGCTGTGGTAGCCTGGGCCCGCCCATCCCAAGTGTGACGCAACACGAGGGCCTGTTGCGAGCTTAGTCTGGCCAGGCAAGCCATCTACAGCTCTTCCAAGCTCCCAAAAAAATAAATAAATAGATAAAAGGGAACCAATCAACTTTGAGCATCTCCAACGGCCCTGGGTAGAGGCGTGTTCAAGGCACCGACGTAGTAGAACTGCGACCGGAAGCCATAGATAGATTCTGTAAACAATGCCGGAAGCGCTTCATTCACGCTTCTGCATCTATTACGCATAGATGCTGTATTGAAAGCATTCAACGGGAAGTTCTCATTGAAAACAGAGCAAAGAGCAGCCCTGGAGGTATTTATTGAAAGGAAGGATGTTTTCGCCTTGCTCCCGACCGGCTTCAGTAAGAGTTTAATCTACCAGTTAGCCCCGTCGCGTCACATACATCAGAGGAAAGAGTGATGTGATTGGTTTAAGCTTCATCACAGCCTTTTCTGGCTTCGACCAGTAGCAAACAGGCATTTCAGGGAGGCGGGTCAACCACAGGCTCTGGGAAATGGTTGGGCTTAATATCTTGGCCAGACCAATAGCTCGGAGAGCTTTGAAGTCACATTAGCCAGGCTAGAGCTGTGGGGCTTTAAAGAGTCCCCCCCCCGTTTCCGGTTGAGAGTACGTCGTGCGCATTCTGGCTGCTGCTTCTCAGCAGAGCTTTATTTTTTTTTCTATTTTCATTTTATTTATTTTTTCTGTGCGTTTGTGTAGTTTGATGTTTGAGTGTTTTGTCCACCAGTGGTGGTGTAGCTCCAGACCCAGTTTTGGGCATCAGTTCCCTCCAGGCCTTGGTTCACTGTGGGTGATGCCTGTGCTCCCAGCTGTGGACTGCAGTGAGCTCGTTGCTCATTTTACATCGTGGTTGTCCAGCGCTCTGTGCTTTAATGCTCAGAACATCACGCCAAGCAATGTTGCTCGGTGGTGTCGCGGCGGCTGTGCAGGCGGTTTGGACATACCCAGGGGTGATAGCGTTCCGGCGCCGCGCCGGATTCCGGCATACTGCGGCGCTGGGGGGGGAAAAAAAAAAAAAAAAAAACTCTAGTTCGCCCATTATCCTGTGTCATTCTGAGATGCGCAGATAAACAGTAAAGGGAATTCCCTTTACTGTCTATCTGCGCATCTCAGAATGACACAGGATAATGGGCGAACTAGAGGTTTTTTTTTTTCCCCCCCCCGGCGCCGCGGTACGCCGGAAATCCGGCGCGGTGCCGGAACGCTATCACCCCTGCATACCAGTGCTTTGCATGGCGGAGCTTCTCTGCTCGCTTTGTGGATCCATGGCGTGGTGTTTGAGCGATGTTGCTGACGGCGTCACTGCTGGAGATGTGGGACTCGTTTTCGTGCACCTTTTGGTGGGACTGTGGCTGCTACACCACTGGAATTACATCCTGACCCCTACTTGGTGGACTTTTTACTTATTTTTTTAATTAACTTTTTTCCTTGTCTATAATTGTAAAGCGTCCTTGGGTTTCTTGAAAGGCGCTATATAAATTTAAATTATGCCTTGTGGCATTTTGACCAAAGCACCACAAAGACAAGTGTCAATTAGTGAGCAGGGGAGGGGAAAAAAAAAAAAAAGCCCTCCTTTAAAACTAACCCAACAGTGGTGGGTTTCCCCAAAAGCCTTTTAACATTAAGAGCATCTTAACTAGGAGAGAGAGTTCATCATGCTACTCCCTCTACCATTTACCAATGATCTTTGTGCCACAATGCTTTTGGGAAACTCCGCACAGGAACTGCATTGCAAGATTGAGCCGCTATGCATTTCGCTTGCATTTTAACAGATCAATACTTCTTAAATGTGCAGGGGGCAGCCTTCAGAAAAACGGTGAGCAGGCAAAACCTGTGTGATTAAAAAGGTTTAAAGATCAAAGATCGGGGAAGCAAACTCTGACCTTTCAATATCATCTAGAAACGTAGCTTCTTTCTGGATGTTGCTATACCCTGCAGGTTGGCCTGTTGCTTTAACATGCCCTACCAGTTAAACATTACAGGGACGTCACATTCCAAAGGCCTAACATTATTTCACTTTTGGACCAGCCGTCATGGAAGACAGACGATATTACCTTGGTAGGTTTGACGGAGGACGCCTTCACCAATTTAATGGCAGGGATGGTTTTTACTGCAGCAATAGATTTAGCAGGAACCAGATTCAGCATGGGGACAGATTTAGGGATGGAGTCACAGAACCCAGCACGGCAACAGATGTCTTTGGGTTGCTACAAGAGAAGCAGAGAGCATGGATGAGCTTTTTATATTTCCTTAAAAACAGTCACTCCAACTGAAGCATGTAATGAACTGATAAAACACACAGACATAAGCTACATATCTGAATACTGCAACCTCAAATGGTTCACCAGATATGTCAATGCCTTTGTGCATACACAACCACCATAAGTAGCTTAGCCCTGTTACAATTGCATCAAGACCCATTTCCAACCTGCTTTTTAAAAAAAAAAAAAAAAAAAAGTTCGGATGCAGTCATGCACATTCTAAGCTAGCTCATGCAGCATTGTTTACAGCCGCCAAGCTAACATTTCTAATAAGTTATGTGGAAGATATGTAATGGGATGGGGAAAAATAAATAAAGGAAGCCCAACTCCAGTCTCAGAGCCACAGTTAATTGCCTTCAATATTAGCATTCATGCTTGGGGAATTTTAAAAACACTAAAGTGGCATACTGCTGCCAAAATGTCAATTTTGTAAGTCTCATTTGGCACAAAACCCCAAATCTGGAGAGAGGGAAAGGGGGAAACCCACCCACAAACCAACCAAAACTTGAGTTGAGCTACCTGTTTGTTTAAAAAAAAAAAAAAAAAAAAGCACCCATTAAGACCAACCGATGCATGCAAACAGTTTAGTGGCATGTTAAATATCTTCTGAAACAAGACTGCACCAGTCAAAAGGGACTACAAAAATCCAGTTAGTTCATATTGCAAGTAATCCATCTACAAACAGTACAGGTTAGGAAGTTAAGCCACAGGCCAGTAACGCCACAAATTCTCATGTGAAACTAGCAGAAATGCAGAGACCTACCTTTTCCTGTAGATCAAAGAACGCAAACAGAACAGGGTGAGAGAAGGAAGGAAGGCAAATGAATGAGAAATAAAATAGAGGAAAGTGATTAGAAAAATGTAAAATGAGACCAGACAGGCTGAGTGGCTATAAGACTGGACATGGGCTTAGAGTAAAGATTCAATGCCAGTATGGCTTAGTGTACAGCTCAAATTCTACATAAACCGGACCAAATCCATCCATCCCCCACTGAAAACAAGGATATCCTAAAGGTCATGTCAAAGGCAAAATGAACTAGATGGTACTCACCATAGACATGAGCTGCTGAATAACAAGAGGTGCGTACTGGCTGACGTACTGCTTGCACTAGGGAACAGATACAACAGTTGGATGCAAATAACCAGGTTCAAATGCAGCCTGTAATGCACCTTCTACAAAACAAGCATTTAGATTAACAAATCTACAAACACTGGCTTAGACTTCAGTGAAACAGTACAGTGTGGCTAACGGGCATTTAAGCTGCAGGTTATATTACTACCAAAAAGTGCACATCAAGCGTGGGCATTACAAGTGAGCACAAGGTGCCATCTCAGTGCTCAAGAGTTTCTCTGCTTCACACTCAGACCCTTGTGTGCTCAGTCTCTGCACCACACTCCTTTTTAATGACCATGGTCACTAATAACGCTCTGTATGCATTGCTCAGTAACTGTGCACTAGAGCTGGGCAATATGGCCTTTTAAAAAAAAAAAAAAAAAAAAACACCCCAAATCTTCGCTTTTTTCACAAAAAAAAAAAAAAAAGATTTTAATCAATTTTTTCCCCCCCTACTAAAAATCAAACTACAGATGACAAATGGTTCAAAACAAATTTTACCTTTGTGTTTTCACTTAAATTTGCCCTTTGGGGTTAAAGTGCAACCAGAAACAAGCCAAAAAACAAGTTTGTAGAGGAGATAACATCGCGATAGCATCTGTGATTGCCTTCCACCGTGCCCCATTCTTATAAGGCACACATTTCGAAAATGCGTCAGGCACGGTTGCTTGCTTTACTTTGGATGGTGCGTTCGTGCTGCAGCTGTTTTCATTCCGCTGGGAGCAGCACTTCTCCCCGCTCTGCTGCATGCTTGTGTTTAAGGTGTCGGAATAAATTGGTCATGCTGCTTCCTTTGGAAGCAACCACTTTCAAAAACGCCTTACAACGAGGACTTGTTTGGTCTGCGTCCGACGCCACAAAACCAAACCAATTCCACATCACGGAGGAAGTTACTCCTTTCCTGGGCACAAGTTGCGGCTTTCCCTCAATTACTGCCATGTTGTTTGGGTGCGTCTATGGCAAGCGCGCAGGAGGAGGGCTATAGTGTCAGTGCCCAATCCGTTCTGCACATGCACAGAGGGGAGCGTCGGTAGCGGAAGTTAAACTGAGAGAAAACCGATTTTCATTAACATATCGTCCTTAACTGTAAATTCGAATTAATCGATAAAATCAATCACCCAGCTCTACTGTGCACTCTTAAAGGATCAGTTTAGATACCATTGTCTTGATGGAAGATTGTGTAGTTGCTCCATTTTTATTTTCAGAGTGCACAGTTTAGTCTGCTTTGCTTCAATTACCGTGATAACTTGCAAAATACATCCAGATTGAAATCAACCATCTGGTCATCTAGCGTCAGGTGGTACCAGACATGGGTACTGGAGCATGTTATGATTAGTTTGAACAAGCATGGTAGCGATACTGCTATTGGACTGAGCCATTCCGACACCCGTGATTGAAACAAAAGGGAATTTTGTCTGTGAAATGATGAGTAACACATTTTTCAGTGGATCTACAAGCTTAAATTGTACTCTTGATTCTTTTGAAAATGGAGGCTTAATTATGAGCAGTAAGTGAAGTCTGCTACATTAGTTAAAAAGTCTTACGAGATCAGAAAGGCCAGGACCCAGCAGGTCACACTGAGTCTCAATCTGCTCAATCAGGGCATTGATAAAGCTGGCATTTTTCCTAGCCTCGTCCTGAGCGTCAGTGAGGAACTTCACACAGTCATCGCACACAGTATCACTCTCCTGCAGAAACACACCCCGATTAGCTGTAGTAAGCCATACAAGACCCAACACCTTCATACAACAGGCTAAACCGAGTGTACCCACCCCTGTTGCGGTCTCCTCCTTTTTGGCATTCTCCTTAGGGTAAAGGAGCTGAGGGATGTTCAGGAGTAAGGGATTAACCCTTTGGGTCAGATCCATCTTCGGGATCTCATTGGACATGAGCTGAGCTTTGGCAAGAGCCTCCTGTTGGGTTACGCACAGGCCAAGAGCACTACATAGGACCTCTGGGTCATCCTGAAACACAAAACACAGAAAAGGATTGAAAAACTTCCAATGCAAATTTGACATTCAGTGCACACAGAACAGAAGCTGCACACTGGCTGATTACATCAGAACAACAAGGAGCTGCTTCTTCCCCTCGCTTTCACATAGCTACCTCCTATCCAAGAGCTTTGATGTCTCCAAAACTAAAAGCAGCTCAGGTGAAACGCACACAGATGGGAAGCACAGTAACTTGCAGGATTTAATCTCAAACCCACAAGACCTGGTATTAATATTAATGACAACACTGTCACAGTCAGACCTGCAGTTCAAGCAATATGGCAACTCAAGTGCTGAATAGACTAGGAATTTAGTTAAACCCTGATGGATTTGCAGTCATTTAGTCCAACTTACCAGCTCTCCTTTAATGATGTCAACAAGGACCGGGAAGTAATCGTCCACAACTTCCTTGCATTCAGCAGCCAGGCCTTCATCAGGAATCAACTGGCATAATTTCTCAAGGTAGTCCAGGACCTCAGCCTGCACACACAAAATAGGAACAGAGAAAGGAGGGGAAAAAGCCATTATAAATATACCCATTTTCACTATGTTGGTTCATTGCAATGGCCATTGTGTGCCATTTGTTAGCTGGCCTCTGAATTATTATTTTTTTTTAAACCACAGCATTATCAGGGTGGACAGTCAAAATAAACAGACTGTATCCAAGCTAATAACTGTCCAAATACAAAATCATTAGTATCACCCAAGTGAAACCATCATGTCTTCTTTCATCAATACACAAAACTCACCTCTGTTGAGTTGTTTTTCAGCAGTTGGTCCACTACAGTCAACAGCTCTTTGCATAAGTCACATGGCACAGATTTCTGGGGGATGAGGTATTGAGAGTCAGGTGCTTCATTTAAAAAAAAAAAAAGTTATATCCTATAATAATTTAAGGCACCCCACACTACAAACCCACCACATGAGGCTGGTTCCAGACGTTTTGTCGGCAGTGGGAGACCGCACCACAAAGGGTAGCAGTCTTGGCATTTTGGCACCAGTATGGGGGTCCACGAGCACACTGCTCAGTTCCCAGCAGAGGGCTGGCCACAGCTGAAAGAGAAAAAAAAAAAAGTGCCTGAAGTCATGTTATCTGACACTAAGCAGTCATCGAGTGGCTCACATGCCAAACCCTTCCACTTCCTTGTCCCAGCACTTATGGCTTTGAGCAAACACTTCTGATTGAGCAAAATTTTAGTACGTCTTTCTGAAAGCAGAGAGATGATCCTGTCACAAGGCAGAGTTTGTGTTTCAAGGATTCATTCAATAAGGGGTGTGGGAACTTCTAAGGCAGGGGTCACCAAACTACGGCCCACGGGCCAGATCCGGCCCGCCACCCCACCCCTCTGCCCCCCACCACTTGAACCGGCCCTATGAGGCAATCCCCAAAAGTAGTCATGGCCTATTTTTTTAAATTGCTTTTTGGCAAATAACAACATGTCGGCATCTTGTATTTTGTTGATTTTATCAATTAAAATTGATATTTAGTTATAAAATGAACTATTCATATTTTCCGAGTTTGTCATATGCTCGCGATCAAGCAGTGACAGGCAGCGCATGCGCAGAGAACTGTCAGTGTTCAGGACAGCAAAATGGCTAGCGGTAAGCGAAAAGCTGACAGAGTGCAGAGTTTTTAAAGAACAGTGGACCACCGATTATTTTTCGTTCGGTGTAAGGACCGTGCAGTTTGTCTTGTATGTAAAGAAAGTGTGCCGGTTTTCAAAGAATATAATCTGTGTCGTCACTACGAAACCCGCCACAAAAAGAGTATGCTAGTTTGCGAGGGCAAACAAGAGAAGACAGGATTCGGAGGATGGAATGCGGACTGGCTGCACAACAGAATGTATTCCTTCACCAAACCCAGATCAACCAGGCTGCTGTCCGAGCTAGCTATAAGGTAGCTCACCTACTAGCTACCCATGGAAAGCCGTTTACTGATGGGGACTTTGTTAAAGTATGCATGCTTGCTGTGGCCGAGGAGGTGTGTCCCGACAAGAAGGATGCGCTCAATGCAGTGAGTCTCTCCGCACCTGCTATGACCAGGCGAACCGAAGATTTGGGGGACATGTATGACCAGCTGAATGAGAAAGCGTCAGAATTTGAGTTTTTTGCTTTGGTCATGGATGAGAGCAATGACGTGCAGGACACAGCACAACTGCTGTGATCTATTGCTCATATTATAATTTCACTGTTTTTAAAAATGTATTTATTTTATAGGCCTATTTGACCTTAAGTGCTGCATACAATTATTTATATTAATATCAACAGGCCTACCTACAATTTATAATTTTCCACTCACCTTTGCCAGTGTCAATCACCTCAAATAGGCAGATGTTTCTTACCTTGACAGCTTTGATATTTTTATTAGAAAATAAATGGAATATCAGTGGTATTTCAAATTAAAACAAAGTGTGAAGACTTGATTACTACTTTTGCAAACCACTAGTAAAGATAAACAAATATGTGCCAGGAATCAAGTGTTGATATAGTAGTATGGATATAGTAGTGGGGATGGCCGTGCCAGGCTAGTAATCTCTACTACACAATGAGGCCTGCTGGTGGTCATATTTGTCTGGGTACAATTCTGTGAGATATAGCTGACCCGACCCTGGCCCCCATCACAGTCAGGAATGACAATGTGGCCCCCAGAGGGGGGGGGGGGGGGGGGGGGGGAGGAGTTTGGTGACCCCTGTTCTAAGGAATAAAGCAGCAACCACAACCTCAAAATCCCACTCAACCTAGTAATACAAGGCTCAAATGAAGGGCCAATCAGTCTTAACCACTCAACAATTAAAATTTCCTTAAAGCCACAAGCATAGTTATCCAGGAATAAAACCACAGTGCCACAATCAGCAGACTAAGGACATCACACGACATGATAGGGTTAACAGGAGGGGAAAAAAAAAGAGGGGGCTTTTTAAGCAACCGGTTATTTCCAGACAAGTCATTTTATTTGAGACTTTCAGCTCAGCACTTCACCTAATCAAACGCCAGAAAAGGGAGCAGTTAAGGAAGTTTCAAGACATCTGAAAATACTACCTGACGGAGTTTGAAGTGACCATCACATTGGTCAGTTACTCTGGTCACACCATGTGCAAAATCAAACAGCATGACCAAGGGTCTTACACAGGATGGATGTGCAATAGCAAACTAACATTTTGAAATAACCTTCCTTCTAATCTACTGACCATCACTTCTTGAGTCTCTCCAGCAGGGTGGGAAGCCACAAAAACCACATGCTAGCTCCCTGCTGCAGTACTCCCAGTCAACTAAAGCTTTGTTGCTTCATAACAGAAGCAAAGCTTTGTGCTGTAGGCCACTAATCAAGCCAAGAACTCAAGGCTGCAACAAGCCCCATTTTTTGAACTGCCAACTGACAAACATATTTTAAAGTCATGAGCACAGGATCAGACACCAACCCTGCTCGGACAACAGTTGTCAAAGTTCAAACTACTGATGATTGACCATTAGTGATCAAGGTCTCCAGATAGATTCCAATATTTGATTTTTTTTTAAATAATAAAAAGACTTGTATAAGGGGATTTATCAGCCATATTTGGTTCCCCTCCTACTTGCCCACCACAACTTTACTGCCTGATTGGAACATCTAGGGCATGTTTTTCCTTCTGCCCAATGTAATCAAGCACGTCCCTCCAACTTCACCCAGGCACTCTACCACTTGTGAAATTATTGAACACCAATAGATCAAGAACAGTACAACTGCAAGTTATGAAAATTTATGCAAGAGACAGTGACTCCATGAAGACCGTAATCACTTGCAAGAGCCTTTGACTGCACCAGAACACCCTACAGCAATCTTTAAGGCTGTAGAATTCAAAATCATGAGACAAAGGAGTTTATCAAGAAAGATTGGGGGGGGGGGGGGGGGGGGGGCAATCACACAATCCATGACCAGCTTGTCAGCAATCCCTTGTGGACCTTGAACAAACAGCACAATAAAACTCGTTTGTCATTGACCAGCTTATACAAAAAGCTGATCCAACACATGAAACCTGAAGTCAGGGATTCTTCTCTTCCCCCGGTTAAGAGACCCAACTACAATAAACAAGAAGTGAGCCATTTTAACAGGTCATGCAGGACCATTTAAATTAAAAAAAAAAAAAAAAGACCCACACACCCTGGTCGGTCATGCTCTGCTACATATTGTAACTACAGGAAGAGAAAACCTGTTCTCACATACACCACATTTCAAGACAAGCCCCCCCCCCCAAAAAAAATAATATAAACCTGTTTGTCAAGTTAAAAATGAGGGCAAATAAATGTCTGCATGCAGTGGTTATGCATTAGCCACCGATAGCCTTTTACACATTTCCAATTTTATAGGTCACAAGGCAGAAAAGCTGTTACTGATGATTCCCCCCCATCAACTAGTGAAGTTAACCCCATGACCAAAAGCTGAAGTGAAAATTGTGGGTGGAGTGTAGACAACAAACAGGGAACAGAAAAGAGGATGAGGAACCATTCATGTTCTGTAAAACCAAAATCAAAAACTATTAAAGACTGCCTTTCAGATTTCTCAAGTGTAGGTCATAAGACTCTTTCCTTTGACACCCAGCTATTTTTGTTTAGTGGACCAAAAGCTATTAAACCTGACTCATACCTCCAACTGTATTACTTTTAACAATTAATGAAACAGGGCATGTGCCTCTAAATTCTCTGCCATTCCTGTCTGCTTCGACATGACCCACTTAAAAAAACCATCATGCATCACATGGTAGGCTTTTTCCACAAAGCATTGTGGGATAGAAATTTGAAACTGAAGCACAAAATGCAAGACACCATTGTGTAAAAGAAACATGGTAGACCAACTACAGTAACAAAGTGAGAAGAAAACATTAATGTTGCGAAGGAAAGGAAATGCAGGACCAAACATCAATATCGGCAGTCAGTGAACATCTTGGTGCGATCAGCTATTCGTTTAGCGACAAAATGGTCAATGCATGGCCAAAGGAGACCTGCACATGCGCACACTTACTCTGCCTGCTTGACTGCACAAAGTGGGGGATTTCATGGACATCATTTGCTAGGGAATCCCCTCAAATTAAATAACTTCCCAGCCACAGAATGGCCTGATACATTACAGAAATAAACAAGGTCACAAAACCAAGTTTCAGAAGGAACTAAATTTCACCGATTATGAAATCAAAAAGTCGACTCACTTCAAGATTTACCTCCATAAACCAAACATGGACATGACTATGTACAGACCGACCATGTTGTTGTACCGTTTTTAACGACTTTTTAAATAAACCAAATCAGGAAGATAACCCATTATATGAAAAATCAATAATGGGGTAGGACTAATGAGACATTGTACTCTAACGTTTTATAGTTTAAATTTAACCTTGTGGAACATGGTCAGGAGACAAGATGGTGTATTAGCACTTAAAGTTTGAGGTTGTACCCTCAATCACTTCTTTTTCCGCCTTCCTGTGACATTAATGTACCTTGTCTCTGAACTGCAATTTTGCACATTTCATGGTCATGTCATACAGCTTCATTCTGTGAACAGCTCGGCTATTTCTTTAGCCCATTACACATGGCACATTCATGTCATGATGCTTCATCTGGTGACCCATTTTTGCATATTACAAGACATACTGTACAGCTTGAACTCCAAAACAAGCCATGCACACACCCCTTAAATATGTCAAGTTTATTTGTATAGCACTTAAACGTTGGCACAAAGCAGCTTTACAGAATTTGAATGACTTAAAATGTGAGCCAATTTTATCCCTAATCTATCCCCAATGAGCATGCCTGTGGCGATAGTGGCAAGGAAAAACTCCCTCAGACGACGAGGAAGAAACCTTGAGAGGAACCAGACTCAAAGGAACCCATCCCCATCTGGGCAACAACAGACAACATGAGTAACATGAACAGTCCTAACAAAGTCAGCTTCATTGATGCTATAACCCCCCACCAACAGAAACCGAGTACAAAACCATTTGCTACAACCGTAGTCCCAAAGTCAGCAAGTCAACTGCAGTCCACAGCCACAAAAGCACCACTGCAAGAGTCCAGAGCGTCCTCCAGGCACGACCCCCAACTGTCCATGTGGGGCCATCCTTCACAGGAGCGATGCGATGAGACTCCAACCAGACGCAGGGCACCAGGATGGATCAGGCAGGTCCGAGGAGCAGAAGAGGTCAGCATCTTGATCCCAGGACTGACATGTAACTCAGAGGGACAGATTTTTTTTTTTTTTTGGGGGGGGGGGGGGGGGGGGGGGGAGCGAGAGAGAGATACCCCTTTTCCACCAAATCAGTTCTAGAGCTGGTTCGGGGCCAGTGCTGGCTCACAACTCGTTCAACTTGCGAGCCAGCTGAGAACCAGTTTGCTTTTCCATAGCTCGCGATGCTAAGGGAAGCCACGTCATTACAACACTGTATACATCAGTTACGTCGCTACGTTTGCATAAACCTTGGCACGAATGTCGAAGCAAAAACGGGGAAGAAGCAGCAACAACAAGTGACTTCACGTTTGTACAGCTGCTGCTTCTGGTCGCTTAAAAATGGCAATCTTTCAGAGTCTTGTTATTGGTCTTAACAACTCTGCCCCCCCCCACGACACAAGCGGTTCTTTCCTCTGGCCCAGCAGAGAGTTGGTGCTAGCCTGGAACCGGTTTTTCTGGCCTCCCCAACTTTGGGACCAGCACCAAGTATGCACTGGCTTGTGCAACCCCAGTGGCTGGGTATTTTTACTTTATCTGCATGTCTCTGAACCATGGTGGTAGGAGGGGGACATGCAGACACCACACAGAAGGCCCACTGGGCTCAAACCCAGAACCTCCTTGCTGTGAGGAGAGGAGACAGTGCTACAGTCATCACCATACCACCATTTGCGTACATTTTAGATCCCTTTTTATTCATTCTATTTATATAACCACATTTGTATTTAATCCTTCTAGCATAACTGCTCAAGCACCAACGCAAATTCCTGTGAGAAAACAGACTTAAACTCAAGTCCGGGTCTGATTCCGAATCTGATTCCTTACCACAGTTTAGTATGAACTCCTTCCTGAAAACTCACAAAAAAAAAAAAAAAAAGTGTTAGACAGATTCATGATATTCATTGCTGAAACGCATTTTACAAAAATATTTCTGCTGGACTGGAATAATAGAGGCGCCCACTATACAAGCAGCGTTACTATAGAAACGATATCACGTCTGAATCGGTATACTGATCCAAGCCAGTGATTTGAGTAGTTCGAGCTGGAACTACTCTTAGAAATAGCGATATAAAAAACTAAAAATCAAACACCTGCTGACCAGTCAGGAGACAATATGAGTCACAGGAGAGTTCAGGTTCACAACCCGATACTGGAAAAATAAAAACATTAAAAGCACATATACACATAAATAAAGATGGCCGCCGAGCTGAACCGCTCCAACCCTCAGCTTTATTAGAACAAGAGAGACGGGTTTATAGAGCTCATTACAGCCTAGACAGGCCTAGCCAAGCTAGCCGAACCAACACTGCGTCACAAAGTTAAACTGAACTCCGTTATCCAAGAAGACATTCACTACTACCACCGCCCAAAAGTGTTACACAACAGAAACCGGCTCTGGCGTCACTCAGGCTGTTTACACTCAGAACCGCCATCATATTAGCATGCAGCTAACCAGCTGCGTTTACACAACCATTCCGCGAAATATCTAAAAAATACTCAGCGTAAATACTAACCAGTGGAAATCAAAAGAAGCGTCAGAAACATCTCGAGTCACTGCAGAGCTGCTGTTGTGTGTTTTTACAAGGCCGCAGGACGGGTTAACTCGCTCCGAATCCGTGTTGGTACTGCACTGCGGTACACTGAGACCAGCTCCAGCTTAAAATATGACCAGTCAGTCAGGTGACGCTGACTCACCTAACCACGTGACCCAGACTCAGGCAGTGAGCTCATGGCTAGCTTGACTCAGTAGCAACAAAGGACAAAACAAAAAGTCGCTCAAATTGGCTGAACAAATAGATTTGTTTTGATAAAGTTTAATGTCAAAGCACTAACAGAGGGTTTTTTTCCTTATTAATTGTTTATTATTTTATTAATGTTGTTCCAGTCAGTGAGTAAACTGTTGACTCAGTAACTGGAACAACATTTTAACTGGAACATGTTTAATATGAGGGCGGCACGGTGGTGTAGCGGTTAGCACCGTCGCCTCACGGCAAGAAGGTCCAGCGTTTCTTTGCTCTCCCACAGTCCAAATAGACTAGGTCAGAATTGCAAAAAGGGGCTTAAATAAGGAGTTGCAGGCATTTGTGAGTAAAAGTTGGCAAACAAACTTTTCTAAAGGTATTTTTTGCGCTGAATCCATTTTTGCTGTTTGCCAAGCTGTATCTCATACGTGGAGCCCAGTAGAGGGCACATTTGCATATAATTTGCATATTTCGAGTATTTCAATATAAAACTCTTCAATGTTGTACAGTATGAAAAAAGTAAAATAGCAGAAAGTTGCATATACCTCTTGGCTAAATAAGTACCAAATTTGGCTTCAATTGGGTGAAAGGAACTCTCAAAAACAGACTTTAGGTAGTGTGTGTGGTCCAAATTACCATGTTAAATTATAAAATTCGTGGTCTTGAGTTTATAGACTATATAATAGACTATATAAAGGGTAATTCTTTCTGCTGAATCCATTTAGGCAGTCTTTTTATTTGTAACTCAGTAGAGTGGCAGTCTCATAGGCTAAAAAAATAAACAAATTTCTCAGCTCTGGCTCAAAAATAAAATCTTAAATTGCGACAGAAGATTTATTGGGTACAGAAAACAAACATAGGCTAATATTTAAAATACATAATATTTATCTCAGAATATTTTTGGTGAACACTGAACTTTTTATCCATTTTTTAAATATATATATATATATTTTTTGGTCTTTTTTGCCTTTATGTAGGACATTTAGAGGGCGAGGCGGCACGGTGGTGTAGTGGTTAGCGCTGTCGCCTCACAGCAAGAAGGTCCTGGGTTCGAGCCCCGGGGCCGGCGAGGGCCTTTCTGTGTGGAGTTTGCATGTTCTCCCCGTGTCCGCGTGGGTTTCCTCCGGGTGCTCCGGTTTCCCCCACAGTCCAAAGACATGCAGGTTAGGTTAACTGGTGACTCTAAATTGAGCGTAGGTGTGAATGTGAGTGTGAATGGTTGTCTGTGTCTATGTGTCAGCCCTGTGATGACCTGGCGACTTGTCCAGGGTGTACCCCGCCTTTCGCCCGTAGTCAGCTGGGATAGGCTCCAGCTTGCCTGCGACCCTGTAGAAGGATAAAGCGGCTAGAGATAATGAGATGAGATTTAGAGGGCGAGAGGAAACGATTGGGAGAGAGAGATGGGGAAGGATCGGGAAATGACCTTGGGTCAGACTCAAACCTGGGTCCCCGGATTTATGTTACGGCATCCCAGCCAACCAAGCCACGGCGCCTCCAGAACTTTGATTTTTTTTTTTTACTTGAATGCATCCATATAGGAACATCAAACTCATATGTACATAAATGATCTGTAACTATGTAATGTAACTAGGGTGATGGTTTAACATATAAACATATATTAACATAAAACTATAAACAACAGCATGACAAGATTCTCCAATATGACTAATTTTCACAAAACAGCAAAAATACCACAGACTGTGATATCATGCCTGGCCAATGATCTTAAAATGAAGTTAACTAAACTAAAGTTCAGCAATTGCTACATTCTGCATCACTTGTTTTACACTTACATGCAGCAGAGCAACGTAAATGGGACTTTTTGCACATACATCGTGCACTCATACATCTTGAGGTGCAGCTGCAGCTGATCAGTTCCAAACAGTAGTCTGGGACTGGAGGAAGTGACATCAAGATGGGCACTAGTGTAGAACCTTCCAGTCTCCATCCCATTTTCTCTGGAGGAGGAAGGACAGGATATGGCTTGTTTGCTTGGCGCCACAAAGCAGATTGGTAATGTGCCCGACGGATATGAAATGACAGTGCATCACTGGTTGGTGGAAGACTCTCTGGAGCTTGGGACTGTACAAATAGGAGTTCCCTTGCCTTGTTCACGCTGGTTACATTGTGAGCCCGATACACCTTACACACAAATAATTCAGCATCTTTTGCAGTTTGGTCATCCAGTTCGCCTCGACCTATGCCTGTGAGGAGGTGATGATGTTCTTTGAAGCTACTGCAGCATGGGCAATCGAAGCACAGGCAGTCTGAGTGAAGTCGCTGGAGTAGCCAACCGAAGACATGCAGTGGAAATATGTGAAAACGCAATCAAGTAAATGCTACTGCACAATATTAAATGCTACTTATCTTTCAACTAACAGTGTTTTGAGGTGTTACAGAGTGATAGGGTGACCAAACCTCTGTAATTCCAAAAAGTAATTTTTTTTCTCGATTAATTCGACATCTCAAAATCCATATCGAGATACTTGTCCATCTCGATACATCTTAAATATCAATATATTGCCCAGCCCTATGATTAGCAATATTTAAACACTGTATGGAAATAGAAATGATGGCAAAAAGTGATTTTATTTTGAATTGAAGTTCTTGTGGATAAGTTTGAAGTTAATTTACAAACTCTGATGTGATGGCAACAGTTTCCTTGCATCCTCAATGAAATGACTCAGGAATGTAAGATTTTCTATTTGTCTGCTTGAAATATAGGGATAAAAGAAGACATATTCAGGACAACAATAAGAAATGAAAGTGCGGGCGCGTCGTGGCTCGGGTGGATGGGGCGCCGTGCCATGGATCCGGGGACCCGGGTTCGGTTCCGGCCCGGGGTCATTTCCCGATCCCTCCCGATCTCTCTCTCCCGCTCGTTTCCTGTCTCTACACTGTCCTATCCAATAAAAAAGCCAAAAAAAATATCTTTAAAGAAATGAAAGTGCAATTGTCCTTGTCACATACAAGTACCATAATTCTCACTACAAATAAACCTCCTAGACTTGATCATTATTGTTGTACATGATGTAAAATAAAAAAAACGGAATTTACTGAAATTTTAGAGGTTGTCTTAGATTTTGTGCTCTACAGACTTCCACATAAGAGATACAGCTTGGCAAACAGCAAAAATGGATTCAGCACAAAAAATACTTTTAGAAAAGTTTGTTTGCCAACTTTTACTCAAAAATGCCTGGGGGTGTCACATTATCTGAAAATCGACCTAGTCTGGCTGCCAACTTTCACGCAATGAGCGTGAGACACACGCATTTGACTGTCTTCACACGCTCACACGCCATACCTCCAATTTCTCGTGCTAGAAAACAATCTAGTTTATCTATCTAATCTAGGCTACCCATTGCGTCGCGCCAACCACTCGCGATCGATCAATTACGCCTTACGCACGGCTAAACAGGCAGAGAGGTGTTCCCATAGATATACATAGAAGACTAGATGCCTCACCGCGTATTCCAGAACGTCCGCACAGGGCGGCCATCTTACCACAGGCAAGCTTTTCCACAGAATTTGCGGTACACTGAGGTAAGACCATTGAGATGCTTAAATGTTTATACTCTTATCTCGCTGAAATTTTGACGTATATACAAATGGTTTGATTTCTTAAAACATTATTAATGTGGTTGTAATTCTGGGTGCTTGAACATGCTAAAATCGTACCTTTTCTCTTCAAAAACGACTTACTGCAGCGTTGTCAAAGTTGTGTTTCATGCTAGGCTAGCTCGTAGCACCAAGTAATTTTACATGGAAGGTCATGAGATAATATTTTCAATAACTGAAGTTGCACTTGCACATGGTTTTCATTTTCGGGTTGGTTAATTTAAAACAACTTACATTATGATTTCTAGAGGAAATTAAATTACTGACTGTGACGAGATGCCAGACTTCTGCGTGGCTTTCGGTTGCTCGAACCGGCGATGTCTGGAAAGTAGGGCACGCGGGATCACCTTTCACCAGTAAGATAATACATCATTTTTTTAAGGTTAATTGGTAGCTTTATTTACTCAGTGAAATAATGTCCAATACAGTTCCTGATATGAGCAGCCGGGCTTTTTTTGTCACAAACTACCGTGAGTCGCTGTCACTGTTTTATACTCACTGTCAGAAACAGAGGTACAATAGGAGTCCATTTCTGCCCCTCAAGGTACAGTCTATACTAATGTACCCCCTAGGGCTCATTATTGGACCTCAAGGTAACCAAAAAGGGCCAAAAAGGTACATATATGTTCCCAAGCAGTATATAAAGAGTACAAATAAGTACCTTAGAGGGTACTGACCCAGTGACAAGCCATTATACTCCTAAAGGTACAGTAATGTACTTTATTTTCTGAGAGTGTATACTTACTCGGGCAGTGCATTTGTTATTATGCGATGATGTGAGTTTACATTTGTTATTATGCTATGATGTGAGTGCATTAGGTTTTTGAGGTGGATGAAGTATTTCTGAAGTTTCAGAAGTGAGTAAGCTGTTTATTTAACTTTAGCTTCCCCTACGGCCCTATCACATGTAAAAATATTTTCACTAAAAATTGGAAATAAATTGTATGGTTATTTGTCCTAAGGCCGCAGTTATCCATAAGTATGCAGTGTTAGGCTTCTCACAGCATAGGAATTTCAGCATGTATTTTTTTTAAACATAAAATGATTATTCATCATTAATATCATAAATACATACTTCCGTTTTTTTTTTATATAACAAACCAAACCATTTGAATATCGATTGAAATTTGAGGAAGTTACGGTCATCTAAAAAGTACATATTGCTACCAACACAATGTAATGGGTAAGCCAGCTGTCTGAGGTAAGATGGCCGCCATGTGCGGACGTTCGACTTCGTTGACGGGCAACGGGGACGAGGCATCTAGTCTTCTATGTATATCTATGGGTGTTCCCTTCTGTACACACTCCCCTATGGTAGGTGGCGCATCTAATGATGCTGCACTCGCCGGAAGTTGGATAATTGCCTACCGTCAATTTAGAGGAAGAGGAGAGAGAAGAAAGTATCTGAGTTGAAGATGGGTGTCTCAGACAGGTTTGTACATATGCACGCCAATGTGTGGTGTTACTGGCGTAATTATGAACTTATATAAAGTTTCTTAATCGTTTTAGCCTATAAGTGTTGTGAGAATATTTAATGCCATATCGAGAGCTGTGTACTAGGCATGCTAAATCATTCACTGCAAAAAGTAAAATCTAACCAAGATTAAATATCTTAAATCAAGACAAAATATGCTTGTTATTTGTCTGCCAAGATAATTCTCCTTTCCAGGCAGGTTTTGTGTAAGAGTATTTCACTTACTTTAAGCATTTTCCCCCTCAATTATCTTAATAAGGTATTATAACTTGTTATTGAGATTTTATTACTGGTTATGAGTAAGTTCTGTCTTAAAATGAGAATTACCATAATTTCATCGGTGTTATATTAACCATGACAAGTTTGTCAAAGTCAGAGTTTCTTATTTCAAGCATCTTATCCTTTCTTTTAATCTCTTAACACAAAACAGATAACTAAATTAAATGAATTGTATTGTCAATCTGGCAACAAAAATAGGCTACAAAATGGATTGGTTTGTTGTTTTGATTTTGATTTATTTGGCGGTCTCAGTTGGTATAAACACTTACTTAAACAGAGCACACCAATATGCCCAGATGAAATAGTCAAACTGTTGGTTGGGGGACAAAGTATCTAGCATGTTAAAATGAGTAGTACAACTTTACTTGTTTTTAGTATAAATACACTAGTTTTAAGACATCTGTGGGGTTTCTAAAGCTAGATATATTTACTTGTTTTTAAAAATCTTGCCAAGTCAAATTTTCTTGTTCTGTTGGCAGATAATTTTGCTTATTTTAAGTAAAATATTCCTAATTTTATTACTTTTTTTTTTCTTGTTTTTGTAAGCCGGGTTTTTGCAGTGTAGGCCTACTGCCATGCCACAGCCTCTATCTTCCCCAACAAGCAGCACGGGAGAGCACCTCCTTAGCACACGTTTATTAAGGCACATTTTTAGTTTGTTTACTGTATGTTATCATACTTTATGACTTTATTTGAAGCCATACAGGAAATGTTGTAAAATAAAGCAAGTAAGAGATAATATTACAAATGCAAGAAGAGCCATTATCCACCATACCTATTGTTTATTTACAGGGTATTTATTTTTAATTATTTATGATGTATGTAATTGCTCAGTTAAAGTAAATAAAGCATGGTCACCTGTAATATCAAAGAACTTGAACTTGTGAATAATTTAAAAAAAAAAAAGACAGAGAACAATATACTGAGGAAACAGGGTTTCAAAGAGGGCAAGACGGGTAGAGAATATTTGTCAGATAACAGGCCCTGACGAATGCTCTATTACTAATAAGAAACATAGATAAGAAATAAATTAATAAGAAATATATTAATATAGCTTATTTAAGTATGACCAAAATTTTTAAGCCAACTTATGGCCAAGGTTCAGCTTTTTGTGTTTCAATACTGTTCAAACTTAATCATTTTAATGTTTCTTGTAGCACATGCACATTTTGCTTACTGTTTAAGCATTTTATTTGTTCTTTTGCTGTTGATATTTTTCTCCATGCCAATCTTCTGCTGAACCCAGTGGTGGGGAAAGCCCTTAAATGCATAATGAATAGTCAGTGAGGGGCAATCTTATTTTTTGTAACAGTTATTAAAAACTTAACATTTAGTTTCAATTCAGAAGGTGTTTAGGCTTAGCTGATGAAATATTTTCAAACATGAACTTGCCTTTAAATCTGAAACACAGGTCTATAGGGCTACAGCAACATTGGCAGTCATCTGTAGTTTTCTAGTGTGGGGGCTTTTAAGCCAAAACTTGGTGCTTTTGTTGGCCACAAGCTGAAGGCCTGGCAAGTCAGGGTGTGTAAGAATGTAGGTATGGCACAGCAGGCCACTCCAAAAATCCACCAGAATGCAGGAATATCTACTAAATCCAAAATCTCAACACCCCCCCACCCCACCCCATTGTCCATCTCCAGCCGGACGACCCACAAACAAAACACCAGAATGCAGGGGGACAAGTGAATATCAAACTGAATACAAAATTCCCACTTACTGCATGGTGTGCGGAAAAATTTTGCCATCGACCCCCCCCCCAAAAAAAAATCTCACTCCAAGGAATTTCGAAAAGTTGGCAGCCCTGCCAAAGACATGCAGGTTAGGTTAACTGGTGACTCTAAATTGACCGTAGGTGTGAGTGTGAATGGTTGTCTGTGTCTATGTGTCAGCCCTGTGATGACCTGGCGACTTGTCCAGGGTGTACCCCACCTTTCGCCCGTAGTCAGCTGGGATAGGCTCCAGCTTGCCTGTGACCCTGTAGAACAGGATAAAGCTGCTACAGATAATGAGATGAGATGAGATGAGATGTTTAATATGAGGGCGGCATGGTGGTGTAGTGGTTAGCACTGTCGCCTCACAGCAAGAAGGTGCAGCGTTTGTATGCTCTCCCACAGTCCAAAGACATGCAAACGCTGCACCTTCTTGCTGTGAGGCGACAGTGCTAACCACTACACCACCGTACCGCCCTCATATTAAACATCTCATCTCATTATCTGTAGCCGCTTTATCCTGTTCTACAGGGTCGCAGGCAAGCTGGAGCCTATCCCAGCTGACTACGGGCGAAAGGTGGGGTACACCCTGGCTGGACAAGTCGCCAGGTCATCACAGGGCTGACACATAGACTCAGACAACCATTCACACTCACATTCACACCTACGGTCAATTTAGAGTCACCAGTTAACCTAACCTGCATGTCTTTGGACTGTGGGAGAGCATACAAACGCTGGACCTTCTTGCTGTGAGGCGACAGTGCTAACCACTACACCACCATGCCGCCCTCATATTAAACATCTCATCTCATCTCATTATCTGTAGCCGCTTTATCCTGTTCTACAGGGTCACAGGCAAGCTGGAGCCTATCCCAGCTGACTACGGGCGAAAGGCGGGGTACACCCTGGACAAGTCGCCAGGTCATCACAGGGCTGACACATAGACACAGACAACCATTCACACTCACACCTACGGTCAATTTAGAGTCACCAGTTAAGCTAACCTGCATGTCTTTGGACTGTGGGAGAGCATACAGGTTAGGTTAACTGGTGACTCTAAATTGACCGTAGGTGTGAATGTGAGTGTGAATGGTTGTCTGTGTCTATGTGTCAGCCCTGTGATGACCTGGCGACTTGTCCAGGGTGTACCCCGCCTCTCGCCCATAGTCAGCTGGGATAGGCTCCAGCTTGCCTGCTAACCTGTAGGACAGGATAAGCGGCTACAGATGATGGATGGATGTTTAACATGAGGGCAGCATGGTGGTGTAGTGGTTAGCACTGTCGCCTCACAGTTCAAGCCCAGCGGCCGACAAGGGCCTTTCTGTGTGGAGTTTGCATGCTCTCCCCGTGTCCGCATGGATTCCCCCAGGTGCTCCGGTTTCCCCCACAGTCCAAAGGCATGCAGGTTAGGCTAATTTGTGGCTCTAAATTGACTGTAAGTGTTGTTTGTGTCTCTGTGTCAGCCCTGCGATGACCTGGTGACTTGTCCAGGTTGTACCCTGCCTCTCTTGCTTGCCTGCGAACCTGTACGACAGGATAAGTGGCTACAGATAATGGACGGATGGATGTTTAACATGAGGGCGACACGGTGGTGTAGTGGTTAGCACTGTCGCCTCACAGCAAGAAGGTCTTGGGTTCGAGCCCTCCGTTTGCATGCTCTGTCCGCGTGCGTTTCCCCCACAGTCCAAAGGCATGCAGGTTAGGCTAATTGGTGGCTCTAAATTGACTGTAAGTGTGAATGGTTGTTTGTGTCTATGTGTCAGCCCTGCAATGACCTGACGACTTGTCCAGGGTGTACCCCGCCTCTCGCCCATAGTCAGCTGGGATAGGCTCCAGCTTGCCTGCGAACCTGTAGGACAGGATAAGCGGCTACAGATGATGGATGGATGGATGTTTAACATGAGGGTGGCACGGTGGTGTAGTGGTTAGTACTGTCGCCTCACGGTTCAAGCCCAGCGGCTGACAAGGGCCTTTCTGTGTGGAGTTTGCATGCTCTCCCCTTGTCTGCGTGGGTTTTCTCCGGGTTAGGTTAGGTTAATTGGTGGCTGTTAATGGATGGATGTTTAACATGAGGTGGTGTAGTTTGTATATTCTCCCTGTGCCTGTGTGGGTTTCCTCTGAGTGCTCTGGTTTCCATTCAGTCCAGACATGCAGGTTAGGCTAATTGGTGTCTCTAAATTGACCGAAGGTGTGTCTGTGTCAGCGATAACCTGGCGACTTGTCCAGGGATGTTTAACATGTCTGTTGTGTTTCCTCTGAGGGTGGCATGGTGGTGTAGTGGTTAAACTAAACTAATACTTTATTAAAGCACCTTTTGATATTACACTACTCAGTCTTTTTGGACAATAATCTATCAGCAGGTCACATCTTCACTTGGCAATAATTTCCCACTCTTTCTTCCAAAAAACAAAAAAAACATTCTAGAGCCATCACATTGTGAGGGCTACTCCTAGGCACAGCCTATCTCAGGTCACACCACAGATTTTAGTTGGACTGAGGTCTGGGCTCTGGCTAGGCCGTGCAAAAACAATGATCTTTTATTTAAGCAATTCCTTTGTTCATTTGAATGTATGATTTAGGTCACTGTTATGCTGAAAGATGAGATTCTTTTGTTTTGCACTATAAAATTGACTGGAATTTGTAACTTTCCAGAATTCTCTCCACCTTGATAAAAGCCCTAATTTTGACTGAAGAAAAGCAGCCCGAAAGCATGATGCTACCACCACCATGCTTCATCCTGGGTATGGTGTTCCTTTGGTGGAGTGCTTTTTTGAGCCAAACATACAGTATCTTTTGGAATGATTAACTTATTATAGGTGGCACGGTGGTGTAGTGGTTAGCACTGTCGCCCCACAGCAGGAAGATTCTGGGTTTGAGCCCAGTGGCCGACAAGGGCCTTTCTGTGTGGAATTTGCATGTTTTCCCTATGTCTATGTGGGTTTCCTCCAGGTGCTCCATTTTCCCCCACAGTCCAAAGACATGCAGGTTAGGCTAACTGGTGGCTCAAAATTGACCATGAGTGTGAATGGTTGTTTGTCTCTACGTCTCAGCCCTGCGATGACCTGGCGACTTGTCCAGGGTGTACCCCGCCTCTCGTCCACAGTCAGCTGGGATAGGCTCCAGCTTGCCCGCAACCCTGCACAGGATAAGCAGTTACGGATAATGGATGGATGTGTTTCCTCTGTGGTACAAATATTAATCAAGATAGTTTCACAGAGCAGTCATCAAATAAGGACAAAGACAAAAAAAAAAAAAAAAAAAAGAGTTTATTTAGTTACTGATGTTCCACTCGGTGTCTCCTTTGCTGGCTCCTCTGAGGTCTAGAAAAAAAGCCTGAACTTCAGCTAGGCATGTTTCCCACAGTACCACTCATGAACAAACTGATTTAATTGAATCACATTCAGTTTATTGAGTGTGAAAGCACCCCGAGAATGTATTATTTGAGTAATGATGTTCCTCTGCAAGTCTCAGCAAGTTTCACAGAACAGTCATCAAGGACATCCGGCAAAGTCAACTTCATCAAGACAGATTGGTTTCACAGATAAGGTTTGTTTGATCGTGTTGACTGTGAAAGCACCCTGATAGTTTAAGAGGTTTTATTATTAATGTTTTTAATTGATGAAGAGGTTATAATTTAGTTAATAATATTTCAGTCAATGATTAAACAAGTCTCTTGTCTTGGCTCCTCTGAAGTCCAAAAAAGGCCTTGACTTTATCTGTGCAATTTTGCTTGGATTAAATCTTAAATAATATACATTATTCATGAGCATAACAACATTTGAATACCAAATGCCTTGTGTAAATGCTTATACAAATGAGTTATAAATTAATTTGATCATGTCCAGCTTGATAAATGGGCCCAGTTATTTATTTTTTCTAAATTCATTAAATAACTTACAGTATAATGCTTTTGATACTGGCTAGTGGCTAGCGTGTCTGCCTCTTGATCAGGAGATCATGAGTTTTACTCATGGTCGGGTCATACCAAAGACCATCATAAAAATGGTACCTACTGCCATCTGGCAAGGCACGCTGCAATACAGATGCAAGTGGGGAGTCAAACTCTCGTGGTTACCAGAGAACTAGCCCCCCACTGTAACCCTAGCTATGTAATAGGCAAAAGGCCAAGGGCTACGGAGATCGGTGCCGCCACATGGCGTGGGAAAGACTTGGATTTTATAATGCTTTTGAGCCATTTAGTTGTGTTTAATGTTGTGGAACATTCATGAAACAATTTAGTTCCTCTTATCACTTGTGTTTCTGTAGCTCTAAAAAGCAGTTCCTTCCCCTGAAGACAGAAAAAAAAAACAACTTATGTCCACCACACAAGTCTCATTGAATGAGTTACTATAGAAATGATAACAACCATATGAAGATAAACTTGTGTTCTGAATTACAACCAGAGTAGCTACTGTCAGAGCTGCTGTTATATAAAATAACAGCCGATTTATTTTCAGCATCCGAAAGAATCCCAAGTCATAGCAAACACTTTTATTTTATCACACAGAAGACTTATCTGTTCCAACACATGCATATATTATTTAATCAGATCCGTGATTACAGTTGATGGCGTTCCGGGGTCAGTAAACATTCACTAAACTCGCATTAAACTCAGTGCCTCGAATCTTTTTATGACAACAAGCATAGTTAAATAGCTGCATATATCATTGGGCCTAAAGGCTTTTATTTTATTCCTTTAAATCATTTAAGTTTTATTGTGTAGAATTTCCAATTCATTTGTCAGGGGCATGTATATATTGTGCTGGAATGAGTTTAAAAACGTGCTGACAGACAAATTATACACAAACATGTTTTAAAGAGATTATTTTAAAAATTTTATTCATTTCTTATAATAAACTCTCACAAGAACATAGTTGAAATTCAGCAAAACCCAGCAGTGCATCTTCTTCCTTATAGACCTGAGGAGGAAAAGAGAAAGAAGCAATAAGTTTTCCTCACTTTTCAAGGTCGGAAACAATACACTAACGCTATTCCCGTTGAGTCAGCAGTCATTTGTTGCCACTGGAGTTGTCCAGTATAATCCAAATGTTGTAAAGCTAATACCAAAATGCTAGAATTTATCTTAGTCAGTGTGCTCGCTCGCAGAGTTCTTGTCGTTTTTTACCCCATAAAGAATCAACGGGGCTATCAAATCATCCTGCTCGGACACGCTTCATCGGAGACCCACCAAACTTCATGTGATACCTCAGGCCAACTCCTTCGACACATAACATGTTATTGGTTCTTACCCACACTCTTCCTTTCTTTTCGCTGATCCCTTTTCATCCCTTTCACTTCCATTCATTTTTCCCTCATTCAGATGAATGGAGTTTCAGGAGAAAAAACTTAGTCTCATGTCATGCTGCATGCTGAGCCACTTAAAATAGAGATTTTAGAGTACAAAGCACTTTAAAATCTCTGTTTTAAACCATGCCCCCCCACACACTTTCTGTAGATGTAGCCAGCACCAGCAGTTGATCATGTGTTTAAAAAAAAAAAAAGCTTTTTGAGTGCAAAGTCTCATGTCTGATTCAGTTTTGTTGCTGATCCTCTGCTACAGCTGAGCAAGCACACTTGGCATTTTCTCTGCAGAGTAATTTTTATGAGAATCCAGTCAAGACTTCAGATAACTTCTTGCTTGGGACCAAAGACACGTCATCATAATAAAGAGCCACTAGAAAAGAAACTATCTATCTCCCTCATATACAGTGGTGCTTGAAAGTTTGTGAACCCTTTAGAATTTTTTTATATATTTCTGCATAAATATGACCTAAAACATCATCAGATTTTCACACAAGTCCTAAAAGTAGATAAAGAGAACACAGTTAAACAAATGAGACAAAAATATTATACTTGGTCATTTATTTATTGAGGAAAATGATCCAATGTTACATTTCTGACAGTGGCAAAAGTATGTGAACCTCTAGGATTAGCGGTTAATTTGAAGGTGAAATTAGAGTCATGTATTTTCAATCAATGGGATGACAATCAGGTGTGAGTGGGCACCCTGTTTTATTTAAAGAACAGGGATCTATCAAAGTCTGACCTTCACAACACATTTTTGTGGAAGTGTATCATGGCATGAACAAAGGAGATTTCTGAGGACCTCAGAAAAAGTGTTGTTGATGCTCATCAGGCTGGAAAAGGTTACAAAACCATCTCTAAAGAGTTTGGACTCCACCAATCCACAGTCAGACAGATTGTGTACAAATGGGGGAAATTGAAGACCATTGTTACCCTCCCCAGGAGTGGTCGACCAACAAAGATCACTCCAAGAGCAAAGCTTGTAATAGTCGGCGAGGTCACAAAGGACCCCAGGGTAACTTCTAAGCAACTGAAGGCCTCTCTCACATTGGCTAATGTTAATGTTCATGAGTCCACTATCAGAACACTGAACAACAACGGTGTGCATGGCAGGGTTGCAAGGAGGAAGCCACTGCTCTCCAAAAAGAACATTGCTGCTCGTCTGCAGTTTGCTAAAGATCATGTGGACAAACCAGAAGGCTATTGGAAAAATGTTTTGTGGATGGATGAGACCAAAATAGAATATTTTGGTTTAAATGAGAAGCATTATGTTTGGAGAAAGGAAAACACTGCATTCCAGCATAAGAACCTTATCCCATCCGTGAAAAGTGGTGGTGGTAATTTCATGGTTTGGGCCTGTTTTGCTGCATCTGGGTCAGGACAGCTTGCCATCATTGATGGAACAATTAATTCTGAATTATACCAGCAAATTCTAAAGGAAAATGTCAGGACATCTGTCCATGAACTGAATCTCAAGAGAAGGTGGGTCATGCAGCAAGACAACGACCCTAAGCACACAAGTCATTCTACCAAAGAATGGTTAAAGAAGAATAAAGTGAATGTTTTGGAATGGCCAAATCAAAGTCCTGACCTTAATCCAATCGAAATATTGTGGAAGGACCTGAAGCGAGTAGTTCATGTGAGGAAACCCACCAACATCCCAGAGTTGAAGCTGTGCTGTACAGAGGAACGGGCTAAAATACCTCCAAGCTGGTGTGCAGGACTAATCAACAGTTACAGGAAATGTTTAGTTGCAGTTATTGTTGCACAAGGGGTGGTCACATTTCACCTTCAAATTAACTGCTAATCCTAGAGGTTCACATACTTTTGACACTCACAGATATGTAACATTGGATCATTTTCCTCAATAAATAAATGACCAAGTATAATATTTTTGTCTCATTTATTTAACTGGGTTCTCTTTATCTACTTTTAGGACTTGTGTGAAAATCTGATGATGTTTTAGGTCATATTTATGCAGAAATATAGAAAATTCTAAAGGGTTCACAAACTTTCAAGCACCACTGTATCACAAAAGTCTTAGGCACCCTATTTTTTCATACAAACTTCGTTATAGATTTCTATTTTATGCCTTCTACATTATCGAGTCAGTACAAAACCATTTTAGAGTTCCCAATGTTCGTTTTCCAGCACAAAATTAAACGCTACAGGAAAAAAAAAAATTTGTGCCTGAGCAGCATATTCCATAAGAGAGCACTTTTCAGATTAAAAAAGAAAACATAATGAAGGCTGCTGGGTTTTGGTGCAAAATGAAGAAGCGAGTGTGACAAAGTGTCCAGAAGAACTGTGGCTGCTTCTGTAAGACGCTCAGTAAAACCTACAGCTCATTTCCTTATAAAGCTGCACTCATTGTACCGGAGACTACTATTTCTTTTTAAAGCAAAGGGTCGTCTTACACCAAATTGACTTTGTTTCATTTATTATGACTTACTGCTGTTTATAGTATTTTTTAAATGTTGAAACAATTCATTATTTTTCAGCCATTTTTGGTTTACAGCATTCCTTTACATGTGCTTAAGAATTTTGCACAGTACTGTATGTATCTATCTATATCTCTCTCTCTCATATACACACACACACACACACACACACACACACACACACACACACACACACACATTCAGAATGTATCATGGGTAACTCAATCCCTGAGACAGCAGAGAATCACTGATATTGCTTTGTCAGTCATTTAGCATATCTAGTTTGTAGACATGAATGTGATAAAGGTACAGATTTAGGGTCAAAAGCGTAAATCAGTCACCTGATTTTTTTCTTCTTCATTTACTCACCAGCACTGATCAAGGGTTAGTTGATTAAAACTGTTTATACACTACCGTTCAAAAGTTTGGGGTCACCCAGACAATTTTGTGTTTTCCATGAAGTGTCACACTTTTATTTCCCACCATAAGTTGTAAAATGAATAGAAAATATAGTCAAGACATTTTTCTGGCCATTTTGAGCGTTTAATCGACCCCACAAATGTGATGCTCCAGAAACTCAATCTGCTCAAAGGAAGGTCAGTTTTATAGCTTCTCTAAAGAGCTCAACTGTTTTCAGCTGTGCTAACATGATTGTACAAGGGTTTTCTAATCATCCATTAGCCTTCTGAGGCAATGAGCAAACACATTGTACCATTAGAACACTGGAGTGAGAGTTGCTGGAAATGGGCCTCTATACACCTATGGAGATATTGCACCAAAAACCAGACATTTGCAGCTAGAATAGTCGTTTACCACATTAGCAATGTATAGAGTGGATTTCTGATTAGTTTAAAGTGATCTTCATTGAAAAGAACAGTGCTTTTCTTTCAAAAATAAGGACATTTCAAAGTGACCCCAAACTTTTGAACGGTAGTGTAGGTTATAGTCTTTAACTATACGCTAACAAGCCCTTAATCAATCTTTTATTTCTATTCTTATTCTTAGTAATAGTGAGCTGTTTAAAAATGCCAAATAACACTGCCATGTCTGATGCTCAGTGGTGGAGCCAAGAGGTGGCCAAGGGTGGCTTTGACCTTCCCAGAATTAATAGGTCATTGTTCAGTTTGAATTGTGGGCAACACATGACGACACAATTTCACTGAGCATGTGGTTCCCAGCAACCTGACTCACTTGCGGAGGAGATGTCCAAGTAGATCAGGGTTGGGAGACTGAATTAACTTTTCAATCCAATCCAACAGTTTAAAATCTGCCCAACTGACTACAAACCAATTTTGCAGCCAAACCAAATGATTTATCATCACAATGTTATTCATTTCCAGATCAATTCAATTAAGAAGAGCCGAGTACTTGGCACCTGGCATTTTCTCACACCCTCAATAAATATTTTCACTTTTAATTGGTAAAGCAGTGTTTAACAATGCAGCAACACAGCCTCAACCTTCAAAAAAGGTAAACATCGAGCTACAGGATCTGCAGACTTTCTCTAAAGAGACAGAAAGCAAGTGTGATGCAGTGAATCCAATTTATACTGGGAGTAAATCACTGGAAATAGAATGGGCACAGCCATGGCTTGAAGGCTAGTGAAAGCAGCCTTGGGCCCAGATGGTTGCCAGTTCAATTCCCAGAATGAACAGCACTTTCCCCTCCCTCTGTAACATAGCTGAAGTGCCCTTGAAAAAATAAGGCACCTAACCTGAGCGCTGTAGCATATCTGGGTGTGTGTACACGCGCATGCGTTCAGATGGGTTAAATGCAGAGGAGGAATTTCACTGTGCTTAAGTGTGCATAAGACAAATAAAGCCTTCTCCTAGAAATCCATCACAGGGTACCTTGCACACACAAGCAATTTACTGCAGTAAATCTATCTACATGCTTTTTTTTTTTAAGTGGGAGGAAACTGGACAACATAAACCCACACAAGTTAGTTTTAGTTATGGCCGGGTTCTTGCCTGAACTGATAATCACACCATTAGTTTTTCTCTGGCTAATCAGACACAAGAGGGCAGCATGGTGGTGTAGTGGTTAGCACTGTCGCCGCACAGCAAGAAGGTCCTGGGTTTGAGCCCAGCAGCCGGCGAGGGCCTTTCTGTGTAGAGTTTGCATGTTCTCCCTGTGTTTGCTCCGGTTAACCCCACAGTCCAAAGGCATGCAGGTTAGGCTAATTAGTGGCTCTAAATTGACCGTGAGTGTGAATGGTTGTCTGTGTGTCAGGCCTGTGATGACCTGGCAACTTGTCCGGGGTGTACCCCGCCTCTCACCCATAGTCAGCTGGGATAGGTTCCAGCTTGCCTGTGACCCTGTAGGACAGGATAAGCGGCTACAGATAACGGATGGATGGATGATCAGACACAAGGTGCGCCACAGCAGTTGGGGGTTAGGTTGCTTGCTCAAGGGAATCGAACCAGCGACCTTTTGTTCCCAAAGCTGTTTCTCTAACCATTTATTTGACCCATGCAAGCGGCAAGGTGGTAAGACGACCCACTACACCTGGACATTTTAAATGGATGTGTGTCTGCAATAAGAGGAATACAAATGAACCATTACTATAGAAACAACACGACAGGTGCATGAATGTAAAGCTCTGATTTGCCTTGGAGCCATACTTGCCAACCCTCCCGATTTCAGCGAGAGGCTCCCAATTTTAGCCTCTGTCTCCCGCCTTCCAATCGTATTTGTTAAAAACTGGATAATCTCCCGGTTTTGGGAAATCGCTACCGCCAAGTTAAAAATACTCCCGATTATGTCCAATCAGAATCGTATGAGAAACACTGCTGACGTCAACTGATTTTTAACCAATCAACGAACAGAACGACAGTCACTTCCGTAATGTAGGATTCACCCAGGCTGTCCGACATTTTTTACAAGCAGTCATTCATCATGGCCACTAAACCCAATACCAAACACCAGGTTCCATGGGAGAATGAATTTCCATGGATAAGCAAATGTTCGACCAGCCAGTTACACATTTTAAGGTAAAAATACCTTAAATCAGAAAATAATGGACATTTGAGTGTGAAATTAAACTAGTCTTCCATACCATTTCAGAAACAAACTGTACAACTTCTAAAGTGTTTCGTGAAATTTTGCATGACAGAGAATGTGTTTGGTGAGTGTATTTGAATAGTGTGGTCGTGTCTCAGTGCTGTTTTGAATTTGTTTGAAAGTTTTAGGTGAAAGGGCGGCACGATGGTGTAGTGGTTAGCGCTGTCGCCTCACAGCAAGAAGGTCCGGGTTCGAGCCCCGTGGCCGGCGAGGGCCTTTCTGTGCGGAGTTTGCATGTTCTCCCCGTGTCCGCGTGGGTTTCCTCCGGGTGCTCCGGTTTCCCCCACAGTCCAAAGACATGCAGGTTAGGTTAACTGGTGACTCTAAATTGACCGTAGGTGTGAATGTGAGTGTGAATGGTTGTCTGTGTCTATGTGTCAGCCCTGTGATGACCTGGCGACTTGTCCAGGGTGTACCCCGCCTTTCGCCCGTAGTCAGCTGGGATAGGCTCCAGCTTGCCTGCGACCCTGTAGAACAGGATAAAGCGGCTAGAGATAATGTGATGTGTGTGTGTGAGATATATATATAATATTTGTTGTGCCTAACCCGCACTAAATAACTAGATTTATATAATTTCTATGCAGTAGGCCCCTACATGATTAGGTTGATGAGATTTGGATAAAAGTGATTTTCAATAGAAATGCTGAGACTGTCAATGAGTGCTGCTAGCTGCTGTTTTTTAATAACAATGAAGTCAGCTGATGAAGTACATGTAGCTGCATTTTATGTAACAGTTTACTGACTGCCAAAAAATAAACATTTTGATTATAATTGAAGTTGTTTTGTTCTTCATCTGTATTCAAGATTTCACCATATTCTTCAATAGTATTAGAATCTGGAGAAACTTGTCACCTTAGCTTAGTCAAAGTGCACAAAATTATTATATCATCCATATGTGGATTTCAATCGGACTACTTTTTATGTGTTTGTTTGCAAATATTTCTGAAATTTGATAAAATGACAGGTATGGTTTCATATTTCAAGTTTCCAAATAGTATTGATTACCCTTTATTTTCACTGTTAAAAGTTACCAGAGGCCACCATTTGGGTCATTCCATGTCAATTCACACACCCTCCCCAGTGATACCTCTTCAATTTGCCTGATATTTATTTTATTAGTGTCTTATGATGTCAAAAGAAAGAATCCAAAATTTTAGCTTCCTAGCTCGAACGTTTTTTGAGTTATGGCCCTTCAAAGTTTGGGTGCCACGCCCACTTTTGGGGTCCGGGAATTGTACACTTAATTTGCAAGCATTTTTGGAGGCCCATATCTTTTGTTCTAAGGGGAATATAGACCTGTAAATTGCTATATCTGTGTATTCTGGCCCTGTCTATCTGATTCTGCACCTAAAAATAGCACAAGTTTACTAACTTTAGAGATATTAACCCCTTAAAAGTGGATTTTTTTAATGACAATTTTTTTTTTGACATTTCAGGGGTCCATATCTTGGAAAGTTTTTGTGTTGATAGGGTTTAAACTGATTTATCATCATATTTGGGAACTCTACTGTGTACTTAGAGAGTTTCAGGGCACTCAGAGGTTTGGTGGGGGTACAGGAGGGCCCCAAATATGGCTTCGGGACAAAATTACCGTTTGGTGCGTCCTACTTCAGGCCATTAGTTGGCCATGTGGGCACATGATGACTGGAATGAGCCTTTAACCCTATCAACAGACACCTTTTATCAAACTTTTAAGCCAATAAAAACTTTGATTATCCAACTCCTTCAATATAAAATAAGCATTTATATATGGTACTATTTTTGCATATTTTCTGAAAAATCCTAAGTCGGGAAAGTAGGTCAACTGTTGTTTTGACTGCCTGTTCATGTTTAAGGTAGTAAAAGCACACCCATATAGTGATTTTAATCTATGGGAAGATTATTTATACCCAATACCCCATTAGTTATATTGACAATTACAAGGGATAAACCCTTTCCTGGCTGTTTCACGATGCTGTTTTTTTTTACATTTGACACCTTTCCCTGTATCCAACCAAACTCTGACCACTATACACTTAATAGTTAAATGCATCTTTCAAACAGGAAAGGGAAAGATGCAAACAAGGGGATGATCCCAAGAAAAACATCCTGGTTGCTTTACTACATTTGTTCTGACATCCGATCTGGAAGTTAAACCTAGACTCATCAGGTTTTTTTTTTTTTTCCAAGAAAAGGGGAAGGGGCCCCTAGCCACTCATGTGGGGAACATTAGCATATCAATTAGTATTTCCCTTTTTTACTAATTGATATGCTAATTTTCCCCACATGAGTGGCTAGGGGCCCCTTCCCCTTTTCTTGAAAAAAAAAAAAAAACCTGATGAGTCTAGGTTTAACTTCCAGATCGGATGTCAGAACAAATGTAGTAAAGCAACCAGGATGTTTTTCTTGGGATCATCCCCTTGTTTGCATCTTTCCCTTTCCTGTTTGAAAGATGCATTTAACTATTAAGTGTATAGTGGCCAGAGTTTGGTTGGATACAGGGAAAGGTGTCAAATGTAAAAAAAAAAACGGCATCGTGAAACAGCCGGGAAAGGGTTTATCCCTTGTAATTGTCAATATAACTAATGGGGTATTGGGTATAAATAATCTTCCCATAGATTAAAATCACTATATGGGTGTGCTTTTACTACCTTAAACATGAACAGGCAGTCAAAACAACAGTTGACCTACTTTCCCGACTTAGGATTTTTCAGAAAATATGCAAAAATAGTACCATATACAAATGCTTAGTTTATATTGAAGGAGTTGGATAATCAAAGTTTTATTGGCTTAAAAGTTTGATAAAAGGTGTCTGTTGATAGGGTTAAAGGCTCATTCCAGTCATCATGTGCCCACATGGCCAACTAATGGCCTGAAGTAGGACGTACCAAATGGTAATTTTGTCCCGAAGCCATATTTGGGGCCCTCCTGTACCCCCACCAAACCTCTGAGTGCCCTGAAACTCTCTAAGTACACAGTAGAGTTCCCAAATATGATGATAAATCAGTTTAAACCCTATCAACACAAAAACTTTCCAAGATATGGACCCCTGAAATGTCAAAAAAAAAAATTGTCATTAAAAAAATCCACTTTTAAGGGGTTAATCTCTCTAAAGTTAGTAAACTTGTGCTATTTTTAGGTGCAGAATCAGATAGACAGGGCCAGAATACACAGATATAGCAATTTACAGGTCTATATTCCCCTTAGAACAAAAGATATGGGCCTCCAAAAATGCTTGCAAATTAAGTGTACAATTCCCGGACCCCAAAAGTGGGCGTGGCACCCAAACTTTGAAGGGCCATAACTCAAAAAACGTTCGAGCTAGGAAGCTAAAATTTTGGATTCTTTCATTTGACATCATAAGGCACTAAGAAAATTAAAATAAGGCAAATTGAAGAGGTGTCACTGGGGAGGTTTTGGGCATTTGTGTGAATTGACATGGAATGACCCATTTCTCAGTGCATTTCATAAAATTTTCCGTGCCCAAAGGGGGGCACACCCCCTTTGAAACCCCCCCTGCACGCTTTGCGTGCATTATGTCTCCGCTGGCAGACATTTTACAATTTTGCACCCTGCTGTAAATTATTTGTACCCTGCTATTCTCCCAAACTTTGAAGCCCCTGGACTGCGTGGACAAACAGTGCAACAATTTAAGAATAACATTCCTCAATGTAAAACTGCAAAGAATTTGGGGATCACATCATCTATGGCACATAATATCATTAAAAGATTCAGAAAACACTTCAGAAAACCATCGTCTGTGAAAACAATTCATTCTGCATCCACAAATGCAAGTTAAAACCAGATATAAACAACATCCAGAAACACCGCCACCTTCCCTGGGCCTGAGCTCTTTTACGATGGACTGAGGTGAAGTGGAAAATTGTCCCCGAGGTCTGATGAATCAAAAGTAGAAATTATTTTTAGAAATCATGGACATCACCTCCTCCAGGCTAAAGAGGAGAGGAACCATCTGACTTGTTATCAGTGCACAGTTCAAAAGCCAGCATCTGTGATGGTATGTGTGCGCATTAGTGCACATGACATGGGTAGCTTGTACATCTGGGAAGGCATCATTAATGCTGAATGATATATACACGTTTCAGAGCAATATGTTGCCATCCAGACAAAATATTTTTCAGGGAAGGCCTTCCTTCTTTCAGCAAAACAATGCCAAACCGCTTTCTGCACGTATTAAAACTGCATGGCGCTGTAATAAAAGAGTCCAGGTGCTAAACTGGCCTGCTTGCAGTCCAGACCTGTCTCCCATTTAAAACATTTGGCGCATTATGAAGCGCAAAATACAGCAAAGGAGACCCCGAACTGTTGAGCAATTGAAATTGCATATCAGGCAAGAATGGGACATTTCTCTTTCCAAACTACAGCAATTGGTCTCCTCAGTTCACAGACGTTTACACAGAGTGTTGTTAATAGTAGAGGTGATGCAACACAGTGGTAAACATGCCCCTGTCCCAACTTTTTTGAAACATGTTACTGACATCAAATTCAAAACTAGAAAAGCACTCGGAGAGCGCAGACCTCCGCCAAGAATCCTTTAAAAAAATCTGGGATCCAGGAGGTGATCCGGATCGCCGCCAAAATTTAATGGATTGTTACTTGTGCCCACTCACACCTCCGGGAAAAATTTCAGAGCAATCCGTTCACAACTTTTCCGTAATGTTGCTAACAGACAAACCAACCAACCAACCAACGCTACCGAAAACATAACCTCCTTGGCGGAGGTAATAAGCATATATTTTCAAAGAACAATAAAGTATCTCAGTTTCAACATTTGATATGTTGTCTTTGTACTATTGTCAATGAAATATAGGGTTTCTGAGATTTGCAGATGATCACAATCTGTTTTTATTTACAGTTTACACAGCATCCCAACTTTTTTGGTATTGGGGTTGTATAAATTTCAAATGGTTTGCAATTAATTGGGATCCACCGTTTTTATCGTTTCAACCGAGCATCATACCCTCGTCCAATTGAAAATGTCCTTCACGCACTTTTCTCCCCCAGGAGAATTTTGAAAAGTTGACAAGTCTGAGGAGCTGAAACTACTGTCAGGTCTGCTCTTATAGAAAACTCATCAACAACTCAACGACACTCTTTTCTCCTGATTTCTGGCTTTCAAGATCTACGTTTGTTCCATTTACCCTGAGGTTCATGGAGAAGTCATGCTGTTTGTCTGAGAAGGTGAGGAACCGCAGCAGGGGGCTTTCAGGAGCTCGGTGTCTTTCTTTAACACCGTCTGCCGCACCACGTCCACATCTCTCTCCAGGTGGTTCAGGAGAGGAGTCAGAATCGACGGCGAGGCGTGAAAGTCGATGAGGAAGTAAGACGCGTGCGTGTGCCGCTGGCTGTGTTTGCTGATCTTGTACGGGAGCCTTCTGTGGCCGAGGTTCTCCACATCTCTGACCACAGCACCGCGCTCCAGCAAGGTCTCCACCGTGCGCCTCAACACGGCCACGGTCTCCGGCCTCTGCATGGCCTTCAGCACCACAGACAACTCGTAACGAGGCATTATTCACACACTTACACCTGCCTCACATTCAAAAATAAAAAATCTCTTCTGAAAGCAAAAAAAAACGTGACTTCATGACAAGGTACAGGACGCCGCCATGATGGTTTGACCTCTGAGCTGTGTACAAAATCTGAAGAGCTCATTGGCTCGTCAGAGTGACGCCATCTGGCCGCCATCTTACCACTCTCACCGTGTGTATTTGGTTTGTGTGTTAAACCGTCGAAAGATAATTTTTTTTTAAAAAAAAAGCACAACTTTATTCATCACACACTTGTGAAATAAAAATCTCTTCTGGAAGCAAAAAACGTGACTTCATGAGGTACAGGACGCCGCCATGATGGTTTGATCACTGAGCTGTTTATAAAATCTGAAGAGTTCATTGGCTCGTCAGAGTGACGCCATCTGGCCGCCATCTTACCACTCTCAACCGTCGAAAGCTAAGAAAGCACAACTTTATTCATCACACACTTGTGAAATAAAAATCTCTTCTGGAAGCAAAAAAAAATTGACTATATGACAAGGTACAGGACGCCGCCATGATGGTTTGACCTCTGAGCTGTGTACAAAATCTGAAGAGCTCATTGGCTCGTCTGAGTGACGCCATCTGGCCGCCATCTTACCACTCTCACCGTGTGTATTTGGTTCGTGTGTTTGTCGAAAGATAAGAAAGCACAACTTTATTCATCAGACACTTGTGAAATAAAAATCTCTTCTGAAAGCAAAAAACGTGACTTCGGGACAAGGTACAGGACGCCGCCATGATGGTTTGACCTCTGAGCTGTTTATAAAATCTGAAGAGCTCATTGGCTCGTCAGAGTGACGCCATCTGGCCGCCATCTTACCACTCTCACCGTGTGTATTTGGTTTGTGTGTTAAACCGTCGAAAGATAAGAAAGCACAACTTTATTCATCACGCACTTGTGAAATAAAAATCTCTTCTGGAAGCAAAAGAAAAAAAACGTGACTTCATGACAAGGTACAGGACGCCGCCATGATGGTTTGACCACTGAGCTGGATACAAAATCTGAAGCGCTTATTGGCTCGTCAGAGTGACGCCATCTGGCCGCCATCTTACCACTCTCAACCGTCGAAAGCTAAGAAAGCACAACTTTATTCATCACACACTTGTGAAATAAAAATCTCTTCTGGAAGCAAAAGACGTGACTTCATGACAAGGTACAGGACGCCGCCATGATGGTTTGACTGAGCTGTGTACAAAATCTGAAGAGCTCATTGGTTCGTCAGAGTGACGCCCTCTGGCCGCCATCTTACCACTCTCACCGTGTGTATTTGGTTTGCGTGTTAAACTGTCGAAAGATAAGAAAGCACAACTTTATTCATCACACACTTGTGAAATAAAAATCTTTTCCGGAAGCAAAAAAAAAAAAAACGTGACTTCATGACAAGGTACAGGACGCCGCCATGATGGTTTGACCTCTGAGCTGGGTACAAAATCTGAAGAGCAAATTGGCTCGTCAGAGTGACCCCATCTGGCCGCCATCTTACCACTCTCACCGTGTGTATTTGGTTTGTGTGTTAAACCGTCGAAATGTGTGAAATTCCTCTCTGCATTTAACCCAGTGAACACACACATATGAGCACACACCCATACCCAGAGCAGTGGGCAGCTATGCTACAGCCCCTGGGGAGCAGTTGGGAGTTAGGTGCCTCGTTCAAGGGCACCTCAGCCCAAGGCCGTCCCATATTAACCTAAAGCCCAGTGCACACCTTCCCGAGTTCACCGGGGCTTCGTGTGTCGGGCGATCGGTTACGAGTATACAGGCCCGATTTGATTGGTTCAAAATTCCCCGCACACATTTACAAGACATCATACACGTTCAGCCCAAATAGATGGTCACGTGTTCAAGATATCACGTGATAGTACAAAATATACATAGAGAAGTATTAAATTTTGAATATTAGAATCAAAAAGGGATAATAATCCCAACTAGACAAATCTCATCTCATCTTATTATCTCTAGCCGCTTTATCCTGTTCTACAGGGTCGCAGGCAAGCTAGAGCCTATCCCAGCTGACTACAGGCGAAAGGCAGGGTACACCCTGGACAAGTCGCCAGGTCATCACAGGGCTGACACATAGACACCCATTCACACTCACATCTACGGTCAATTTAGAGTCACCAGTTAACCTAACCTGCATGTCTTTGGACTGTGGGGGAAACCGGAGCACCCGGAGGAAACCCACGCGGACACGAGGAGAACATGCAAACTCCGCACAGAAGGGCCCTCGCCGGCCCCGGGGCTCGAACCCAGGACCTTCTTGCTGTGAGGCGACAGCGCTAACCACTACACCACCGTGCCGCCCTCGCTTCCTTCCTTTCTCTCTATATTTATTTATTGATTTATTATTATACCAACACAAAGACTGTACAGTACTTCCTTTCTGTTTAGGACAGTTGTTGAAACAGGATTATTTTATTTATTTTTATTTTTTATTTTATTAAGCTTCCACCTCAGATACAATAAATAAACACATGAAAAAAAGTATTAAAATCATATATATCTATATATGGGGTGGCACGGTGGTGTAGTGGTTAGCACTGTCGCCTCACAGCAAGAAGGTCCTGGGTTCGAGCCCAGCAGCTGACGAGGGCCTTTCTGTGCGGAGTTTGCATGTTCTTCCCGTGTCCGCGTAGGGCTGCTCCGGTTTCCCCCACAGTCCAAAGACATGCAGGTTAGGCTAATTGGTGGCTCTAAATTGACCGTGAGTGTGAATGGTTGTTTGTCTTTGTGTTTCAGCCCTGCGATGATCTGGTGATAGTCAACTGGGATAGGTTCCAGCTTGCTTGCGACCCTATAGGACAGGATAAGCGGCTACAGACAATGAATGGATATATACAGTGTGTGTGTATATATATATATATATATATAAAATGGTGGGGGGTCACACAACACGGCTAGGATCCAGTAACAGTGTGCCATATAATAAATAAATGAATAAAGTAATAAATAAATAAAATGGAAAAAAATTCTCATGTTATTTGCCATTTTCACTTCATTCTCACAGTCATGTCTGAACAGTATTGATTGGTCACGTAATTCACCATGGGCAGCATGGTGGTGTAGTGGTTAGCACAGTTGCCTCACAGTAAGAAGGTTCTGGGTTCAAGCCCAGTGGCTGACAGCAGTGTTGTGCCTGAACGCACAATGAATGATTGTTCATGAACTCGTTCATATTTTGGGCGAACGTGAACTGAACGTACTGTATTTCCGCTTGATGAACGTTATTGTGAACGCATTCATTCTGGCGTTTGTAAATGGCGCTCTCTCACAGTTTAACTTCGTTCAAGAGAGTGCCAGATTTCCATACCCTTGCCAAAACACACTGTAAACAGGCCTTAATCTGTAGCAGAAAAAACACCCAATCTGGCAACACCAGCCACCACAGAGTCGCACCGCTGCATGCGTCATCAAAATGCGAAGCATGGAGGCAAAAACAAATGACAGCAGCAACTTCATACACAAGTTTGTGGATGTGATGAGGCCTTTTGCACTTGCACTAAACATCCTCCAAGCAGAGAAGAACGTCTTTCTTGGCTACCTGGCTCCAACCATTGTGCAACTGCAATTAGGGGTCGACCGATAATCGGCCTGGCCGATATATCGGGCCGATATTCTGCATTTTTAGGGTTATCGGTATTGGCCATAATTTCCACCGATATGCCGATAACATGCCTTTTTGCAGCCATTTTGTTCCTAACGCGACTGTCACTGCACGTCCTTTCCTGCACTTGCCTCTCTGAGTTCAAGAACACGGTCCCGCCCACCACAACATCTGATTTGTTTGGCACAAGAGATATAGCCAATCGACATGTGTAGCTAAACGCTGTGAACTGTTTCAAGGCGGCCGTACGGGCACTCTGGCAGAAGCGGCACAAGGGATACAGCCAATCAACACGCGTAGCTAAACGCTATGAACTGTTTCAAGGCGGCTGTACGGGCACTCGGGCAGAAGCGGCACAAGGGATACAGCCAATCAACACGCGTAGCTAACCACTGTGAACTGTTTCAAGGCGGCCGTATGGGCACTCGGGCAGAAGCAGATCCCACTTCACGGTAAGGACATGCTGCTTTTGCCGCAATAAGTCACAAACACACAAGTTGCAAAAGCACAACATCATTATATGTTTACATTCTTCATCTACTACTCGTTAAAATTGTCCATTTGCATCTGTGTAGCCAGGCAAACTTAGCTTATGGAAGGAAGCACTTGAATTAGCCTACAACCAACTAGTCTCGCTGAAACTACATGTAATGCTTCCTTCACTACAATATAATCCTCCTAAATTGGGAATATTAGGCTTGGGCATTAAAAGCATTAGAATGTAGATGGTTACTTGTTATGTTGTTACATAATAGGGAGTGATAGCCTACTTTATGTTTGATTTTACTTTTTAAAAAATGCTGCAGGCAGCTCCCTACACTTGATTTGTTTTTTAAAAACTACTTGAAGTTGGTAAGTCTTACTTAGTTCTTAGTGTAAAAGAATCCAGAGTGTATTTTCATTTATTTTCCACTGAAAATGGTGAGCTGTAATATAGTAGGGATTTATTTTTTTATTGGTGAATATTTATTTTATTATTATTTTATTTCTCATTTTATTCTAACTAATGTTTGACTTTATTGTACAAATGCTGCTGGCATCTCCCTGCACAAAATTTCATGTTCAATTTTACAATTAAACATACATTTCATGGATATGAAGGTCTGTGTCAGTGTGTGCCATGTTTAATTTCATGTGAATTATAATGTTTACATTTATCGGTTGCACATATCGGTTATCGGCATCCCAATTCCATAATAATCGGTATCGGTATCGGCCCTGAAAAAAACATATCGGTCGATCCCTAACTGCAATGTCATATGAATGACCTGTTGGATGAGAGCATGAAGCCCACTGCTGCAGAGGGTCTCATTACATGCCGTCCCCTCATAAAGAGCATCTTGCAGTCACTGAGCACGAGGCTGGCAGGTCTTCTGGAGAAGAGGGAGCACATACTCTCCGCTATGCTGGTGCCAAGATTCAAGCTAGACTGGGTCCAAGATGAGGAGAAACATGTGCAGTACAGATTGATGCTGAAAAGAGAATTTCAAACCCTTAACTCTGATGACTCAGCTGCTGCAAGAGACTCAGGTCAAGCCCAGTCCAGTGGTGAAAGTGACAAGAAAGATCCTACAACTTCATTCTTCAGATTTAACAGAAAACCTCAGGTTTCTTGAAGCACTGAAGTGGACACCTATTTGGATGCCCCAACCACAGATGGTTTTTTTTTTTTTTAAAGATTTTTTTTGGGCTTTTTCACCTTTATTGGATAGGACAGTGTAGAGACAGGACAGGATTGGGAGAGAGAGAGACGGGGAGGGATCAGGAAATGACCTCAGGTCAGAATCGAACCCGGGTCCCCGGATTTATGGTATGGCGCCTTAGCCACCTGAGCCACAACACCCCCAACCACAGATGGGTTTGATGAATACATGCAGTTTCCAAAGCTCAAAAGGCTGTTCATAAAACACAACACTGCACTGCCCTCAAGCGCTCCAGTAGAGAGGCTCTTCAGCATCGGTGGTCTAATATTCAGGCAGGGATGAACTGTGATTATATTCCATAATTACTATGCTTTGGTAATAAGTACAGTAAATACCCAGCCTCAATCATAGTTCTGTCTTGGTGATATTATTCTTATGCTTATGCAGCTAATAGTAATTGTGATTGCCTTAGTACACAATTCCTTTAATACAGATTACTGTTACCATTTTTGCCACAATAATCATGATGTTAAAATTTCTTGTTTCATCTTTCATCTTCCAGTAAGCTACAGAATTGACTTTAAAGCATTGCTGCTGGTGTACAAATCTCTAAATGGTACAGGGCCCAATTACCTCTCTGATATGTTGCAGCGCCCTAACCCAATCAGATCTACCAGATCGCAACAGAAAAATTTACTATTAAAACCAGTTGTTAAAACAAAGTGTGGTGAAGCAGCTTTTAGCTACTATGCAGTACAGCTATGGAACCAACTGCCAGAGGACATCAAAAATGCTCCTGCTGTTGGCAGCTTCAAATCTAGGTTAAAGACCAAGCTGTTTTCAGATGCTTTCTGTTAAATAATTAATATTTTACATTTTTTATAATCTTTTTCTCTGCATGTTTTAAATTTATTTTAACTTTATTCTATTTTATTCTGCTAGGTTTTTTTTTTTTTCTTTCCTCTTTCTCCTTTTTCTTTTTGGCATTTTAATATTTTATTTCTACTATTGTTTAATTCTTATTATTTTCTTTTAATTCTTTTAATTAATTATTTTAGAATAAAGAAAATTATTTTATGTAATTTTATTTCTCTATTGTTTACTGTTTTTGTTTTTACTTCTGTAAAGCACATTGAACTGCCATTGTGTATGAAATGTGCTATATAAATAAACTTGCCTTGCCTTGCCTTGCCTTGCCTCATTCAGGCCCAGGAGAAACTGGCTGGGAGATGCCAACTTTGAGAAGCAGCTGCTCTTGAATGCCAACAAAAAGATTTGAAGGTATATTAAATATTGTTGGGTGGCACGGTGGTGTAGTGGTTCACGCTGTCGCCTCACAGCAAGAAGGTCCGGGTTCGAGCCCCGTGGCCGGCGAGGGCCTTTCTGTGTGGAGTTTGCATGTTCTCCCCGTGTCCGCGTGGGTTTCCTCCGGGAGCTCCGGTTTCCCCCACAGTCCAAAGACATGCAGGTTAGGTTAACTGGTGACTCTAAATTGAGCGTAGGTGTGAATGTGAGTGTGAATGGTTGTCTGTGTCTATGTGTCAGCCCTGTGATGACCTGGCGACTTGTCCAGGGTGTACCCCGCCTTTCACCCGTAGTCAGCTGGGATAGGCTGCAGCTTGCCTGCGACCCTGTAGAACAGGATAAAGCGGCTAGAGATAATGAGATGAGATTAAATATTGTTGTGACCTGTTTATTGGGCTATAGAAGTACAATGTATTGCCAACGGATATGAGTATATTGGTGTGCAGAGGTGAACTGCATGAAAATAACAGAGCATATCTTGTTTTTACAGGAAGCAAGAAACAGCAGGTCCACCAGGGAGAGACCACTGTGACCAGTGACAGAGGATCTTCATTCAGATGAGGGGTTTTCAAGCTGGACAGAAAGTAACACTGTCCTTGGCCCTGCACACTTTTGGACTTTTTTTTTTTTATTTTCATTCATTATTATTATTATTATTATTATTATTATTCTTTTCGTTCTTTATGTGGACTGTAACCCGTGACAGATCTTCATTCAGTTCAGGTATTTTTACTCACACTGGACAGAAAGTAGTAGCACTGTCCATGGCCTTGGACTCTGACTGACTCTTTTTAAGTTATTGTTGTTGTTGTTGTTGTTGTTTTACTTATTCATTTGGGCTGAATATTACACTTTTAGGACCCAAGTTCTAGAACTTTTCTTTTTCTTTGGGCAAACAAGTAAAAAAAAAAACATTCACAAAAAATTGAAAAATGACTTATTGAAAAGATAAATAATGTTTAAATGTTTTCTGCACTTTGAATATTGCACTTTAAGGTACAACCTTTGTTTCCTACCTCAGCCTGGTTCCTACCTCAGACTGTGTTTGTGTTAGTACAGAATTATGTCTTCTGGACTTGGTTGTTAACAGTATACTGCAGTTTAGAAAGGTATCCTTGAGGGTTTTACTATTTTAAGTTGTAATTTGTTTGTAGAACCTGCCTGGTATATTTCTCCAGTATTGCTTTCTTTATGTTCCTTTTTAGTATGGACTGAAATAGAATTTGATGTGAATTGTTTCCAGGTTTGGAAAAGTATTAAAATGGAAAAACATTTGCACCTTAAGGACTACTGTCTTGTTTTTGTTTTAATAATTCCTCATTAAAAAAGACCATTCAAGCAGCAAGTTTTCCCTCATGTTTTTGAGAATATACTGTAGGGGTGAAAGCTGCAGCTGGCTACTAGTGTGGACTGAATGGGCGGCAACAAAGTGTTAAAGCAACAATGGGGAAATGCCAGTATTCTGAGGGCTGTCCCCTCAATGCTAATGTAAACCCTGGTTGGATAAGGATTTCAAAATTGGATACGAAGATGAAATCTGACGCATAGTTTGTGTTAAAACTGATAAAAAATAATTGCTGTCTGTGGTTCTATATGGGCTGTGGCAATAATTTTGAAAAATAATAGCTTGCAGCAACATTTCTCTCTCTCTCTCATTATCTCTAGCCGCTTTATCCTGTTCTACAGGGTCGCAGGCAAGCTGGAGCCTATCCCAGCTGATTACGGGCAAAAGGCGGGGTACACCCTGGACAAGTCGCCAGGTCATCACAGGGCTGACACATAGACACAGACAACCATTCACACTCACACCTACGGTCAATTTAGAGTCACCAGTTAACCTAACCTGCATGTCTTTGGACTGTGGGGGAAACCGGAGCACCCGGAGGAAACCCACGCGGACACAGGGAGAACATGCAAACTCCACACAGAAAGGCCCTCGTCGGCCACGGGGCTCGAACCCGGACCTTCTTGCTGTGAGGCGACAGCGCTAACCACTACACCACCATGCCGCCTGCAGCAACATATTGAAAAAAAATAACTATGAACTAGTTCATTTTTGGAACTGTGAACTTAGTTCAAATGTTTGAATTATGAACTATGAACTGAACTAGTTCATTTTAAAATTTGTGAACTGAACTTTGAACTAGTTAATGTAGAACGTGAACTTTCCCAACACTGGCTGACAGGGAGTTTGCATGTTCTCCCCGTGTCCGCGTGGGTTTCCTCCGGGTGCTCCGGTTTCCCCCCACAGTCCAAAGACATGCAGGTTAGGTTAACTGGTGACTCTAAATTGACCGTAGGTGTGAATGTGAGTGTGAATGGTTGTCTGTCAGCCCTGTGATGACCTGGCGACTTGTCCAGGGTGTACCCCGCCTTTCGCCCGTAGTCAGCTGGGATAGGTTACAGATAATGGATGGATAATTCACTGTCACAATATTCATGCAGCTTGCGACCAATATGATCAATAAATATTGTTAAGACATGACTGTGGGAATGAAGTGAAAATGGCAAATAACATGAAATAACTGTCCTAAATAGAAAGTATTGTATAGCCTTTGTGCTGGTATAATAGATAGATAGGAAGAAGAAATACATGAAAGAGAAAGTTACACTGTATAAGAGAAAAACTGAAATAATTCCCTAGCCGTTCAAAAAATGATCAGAGACTGGAAAAGAAAATAACAGTGAAGGGGAGCACTGTAAAGATATGTAAGGAATGGAGGTAAAGTTGAGAAAATGAGGTAATGAAAGGAAAAAAAGTCAGGAGGTACTTTTCTTGGGGTAAATTTGATCGGATCAAAAGCCAAATACAGGCGATGTGAGTGGTAAGATGGCAGCCAGATGGCTTCACTCGTCTCTGCAGGGGGGATAGGCTCTGAGCTCTCCTGAGTGAGTGTGACAGTAATGAGTGAGCGTACTTCTTCTGGGTTTCAAAGCGATTGTCAAAGCTCGTGTTTGGTACATTATCGCCACCTAGTGGAGCAGACTGTGTAGCGTCACGGTTGAACAAGTCGAGCAGCCGTGTTTACCTAATCTACTCTAATTCTCATCTTCTCATCTCATTATCTCTAGCCGCTTTATCCTGTTCTACAGGGTCGCAGGCAAGCTGGAGCCTATCCCAGCTGACTACGGGCGAAAGGCGGGGTACACCCTGGACAAGTCGCCAGGTCATCACAGGGCTGACACATAGACACAGACAACCATTCACACTCACATTCACACCTACGGTCAATTTAGAGTCACCAGTTAACCTAACCTGCATGTCTTTGGACTGTGGGGGAAACCGGAGCACCCGGAGGAAACCCACACGGACACGGGGAGAACATGCAAACTCCGCACAGAAAGGCCCTCGCCGGCCACGGGGCTCGAACCCGGACCTTCTTGCTGTGAGGCGGCAGCGCTAACCACTACACCACCGCACCGCCTACTCTAATTCTATTCCAGACAAATTAATAAAATCTATCAACCAAACAGAAGTGGACAAAGTACCCTTCATTTCTGACGTCAGAGTACAGATCCCACTGGTTAAACGTTACTCCGATACAAGCGAAAGTTGTCCAGTCAAATTTTTACTTAAGTTAAAGTACTGAAGTACTTGCTTTTAAAAATACTTAAGTATTAAAAGTACATTTTCTATCATCGCATCGTTGTATTATTGCCATAACGCTTACAAAACCCAATGCCTCTGAAGCAACCGACTGGATTATTTTGTGAATTCACAAAATAAACGCATGCTGTGCCATCATGGTGGTTTAACATTAAGCTAGCTAGTCAGTGAAACTCCACCTGACATGCTAGCAAACTCTTTTCAAACTCGAAATCATATTGGGTAGCTAACGCTACTAGAAAAGAAAGATTTCTACTTTCTGTTTATTTGGCAAGATTATGCTAAAACATATTTCTGAAAGCTCTTCAGATAAGTTAACGTTATTCATGTTAGCGTAACTCTGTTTTTACATGCTAACTAACAGTGTCCAAGTTAACTAGCTATGTGTTAACGTTAGCTGTGGACAAGGCTACGGCAACTTAGTGGGTAAATCCATAGAAAGTCATTTGACTAACCAGACTGCATAGCTATTGCGACGTTATCGCTATCTCTAAAAGCACAGACAACTTCATTACAAGCTTTCTCTTGAAATAAAGCATTTATATACCTCAATATGCTTCCGCAGGTCGGACGGCGAGTTTTTGTAGGCCGTGATGTGGTTCGTTTTAGGGAAACAAAGCAAACATTTAAAACGATCTCATCTCATTATCTGTAGCCGCTTTATCCTGTTCTACAGGGTCGCAGGCAAGCTGGAGCCTATCCCAGCTGACTATGGGCAAAAGCCATACTCGCCAGGTCATCACAGGGCTGACACATAGACACAGACAACCATTCACACTCACTTTAGAGTCACCAGTTAACCTAACCTGCATGTCTTTGGACTGCAGGGGAAACTGGAGCACCCGGAGGAAACCCACATGGACAACATGCAAACGCCGCACAGAAAGGCCCTTGCCGGCCACGAACCCGGATCTTCTTGCTGTGAGGCGACAGCGCTAACCACTACACCATCATGCTGCCTATTTAAAACGATATGAATCTTTAATCTTTTCTGTTATGTTTGTTATATTTGTCCACACCCACTTGCCGTAGTTTTAGTCTGGGAATATTGGGTAACCCGGATCTTGGTGGTGTGTAGCATGTACGATTCAGTAAAGCGGCACGTTCGAGCCTACTCCTGTCTCTCGGGTATTATTAATGTCTGAAAGTGAGTACATATGCAACAAGTGGCGACGAGGATGGGATCACTCCACGCGAGCTGATTACGTGACAGTCACCGAGGCGGTATTTCTTTTTTAACGGGGAAGGGATGCTTGATTATGTCCAGCTCTTCTTCTGAGGAGGAAATACACTGCGCTGCGGCGGGATCCGACGGCGGACACGCCAGTGTTAATTCGCGCCCAATGAGTCAAGCTGAACAGAGGGAACCAACCCCAACAATGGCTGGAGTTGTCGGTAATATCGGCCCTTTTGATGAGAATGTTGAACAATGGAGCTCGTACTCCGAACGTTTTGATTACTTTGTCCTGGCAAACGGCATTGCTAATCACAAAATTGTACCCACCTTCCTAGCCGTGATGGGACCTAAAACGTTCAACCTGTTACGTGACCTGCTTCAACCCACAAAGCCTGGGGAAAAGACATATGCGGAAATAGTCACGGTCTTGTCAGAACATTATTCACCGAAACCACTGTTAATCGCTGAAAGGTTCACATTTCATAAGCGTGACCAAGAAGAAGGAGAGTCGGTTTCTTTGTTTGTGGCAGCGCTGAGAAAACTGGCGGAACATTGTGAGTTTGGGAATGTTCTAAACAACACGTTAAGAGACAGGCTAGTGTGCGGCCTTAAAGATGAAGCAGCACAGAAAAAGTTGCTCACCACTAAAAATCTAACACTGGATAAGGTGATTAGCATTAGTCTATCCATGGAAATGGCATCAAAGGAAGCTCAACAGCTTCACGCAACCACCAAAGTGCACACAGTGAGCTCAGACAAAATGCAGGGGCCATGTTACCGTTGCGGCAGAATGGGGCACCTAGCCACGGCATGCAGATGCAAGGATATGGATTGCCGTCACTGTGGGAAACGAGGCCACAGAGCGAGTGTGTCAAAGCAAAAGAATCACGGGGAAAGTTACCAAAAATGAGGGTAATGACAAAATGTTTGCAAACAGGCAAGACTACCGGAAGGAAAAGAAAAAGAGGCCAGTCCACACAGTGAGACAAAATGAACAGTCTAGCGAGTCTGATGAAGAATCAGAGGTGAGTGTGCATTCTCTGAAAATATATAAAGTGGATGCAGATGATGAGGGTTACTGGGCAAAACCCCTGTTAGAAGGACACCCCATAAATATGCAGATTGACACTGGATCCAAAGCGTCCATCCTCTCTAAAAAGGTGTATAGGAGGCACCTACAACATTTGCCTTTGCGACCCTCAGACACCAGATTTAGCACTTACCTCGGTGAACCAGTGCCAATGGCTGGTATGACTGACGTCACCGTTCAAACCGAAAACCAAGTGAGGAAACTCCCCGTCTATGTGGCTATGGGTAATTGCCCCTCTATCTTGGGCAGAGTCTGGTTAGAGAACCTGCAACTAAACTGGCAAACCGTAAAGATGCTGTCTCCCAGCGCCAGAAAACTAGAAACTGTTTTACAGAGACACCAAGAGGTCTTCAAAAATGAGCTGGGCCTAATGAAAGACATTACTGTTAAACTGAGCCTCAAAACAGATGCGAGGCCGAAATTCTTGAAAGCTAGGCCTGTGCCCTACGCCATACGCTCGAAGGTCGATGCTGAACTGGATGCCCTGGTCGCCAGTGGCGTGCTGGAGCCAGTAGCAATTAGCGAGTGGGCAACGCCTATCGTCCCGGTGTCAAAGAGAAATGGGGATATCCGAATTTGTGGGGATTTCAAGGTGACATTGAATCCTGTACTTGCTCCAGAACAATATCCTTTGCCACACATTGATGATTTGTTTGCTGGACTCAGTCACGGACAAAAGTTTAGCAAAATAGATCTAAATCAAGCCTACTTGCAGATGGCTGTCGAAGAGGAGTCTCGAGAGCTACTCACCATAACGACACAAAAGGGCCTGTTCAGATTTTGTCAACTTCCTTTTGGAATCACATCAGCCCCTGCCCATTTCCAGCGTGCCATGGACCAGATCCTCAATGGTCTCCCTGGCATACAATGCTACCTTGATGACATCCTCTGCACAGGAGCCACCGATGAAGAACACCTGCGCAACCTCGATGCGGTCCTTCAGCGCTTGCAGGATTATGGCCTTAGAGTGCGTAAGGACAAGTGCGAATTCTTCAAGCCGTCAGTCGAATATCTGGGGCATGTTATCGATGCCAGTGGGTTGCACACTGCACCATCCAAGAGCCGTGCCATTGCAGATGCGCCGCCACCCGAAAATGTGGGTCAATTATGCTCCTTCCTGGCATTACTAAACTACTATGGCCGGTTTATACCCAACTTAGCATCCACACTGAAACCGTTGCACAGCTTGGTCTGTAAAGGAAAAGCCTGGAAATGGAATGAAGCATGTCAGCAGGCTTTTCAGCAAGCTAAGTATACACTGTTGAAGTCGGGGGTGCTCACACACTTTGACCCCTCTCTGCCCATACAACTCGCCTGTGATGCCTCTCCCTATGGAGTAGGAGCTGTCATTTCCCACATATTGCCAAATGGGGAAGAAAAACCTATTGCCTTCGCATCACGAACATTAAATAAAGCGGAGTCTAATTATGCACAGATAGAGAGAGAAGCCCTGAGCATTGTCTTTGGTGTTCGGCGTTTTCATCAATATCTGTATGGGCGGCGGTTCACCCTCCTCACTGATCACAGGCCTCTCACCACAATCCTGGGGCCACACTCCGGCATACCATCATTGGCAGCGAGCCGCATGCAGCGTTGGGCCATGCTGTTATCCGCCCATTCATACGAGATAAAATATCGCAAGGCAGACCGACACCAAAATGCGGATGGTTTATCTAGGCTTCCGTTGCCTGTTACCAAACCCGACAACAGTGTAGAGATTTTCTACTTTAGCCAGGTAGAGGGGGCACCGGTCACAGCTGTACAGGTGAAGAGGGCAACTCGCACTGACCCTGTGTTGGCGAGAGTCATGGATATGGTAACAAAGGGGCACTCCATTAGCAATATTCCAGGTTTTCAGCCTTACCTGTCAAGGAAGACGGAGCTGTCAATACAGTCGGGATGTTTGCTGTGGGGAAGGAGGGTGGTCATTCCACCAACACTACGCAAGACTGTTCTCCAACAACTGCATGCAGGCCATAGCGGAATTGTGCGCATGAAGGAATTGGCAAGGAGTTTCTTTTGGTGGCCAGGAGTGGACCGAGAGATCGAGAGTGTGGCTAAGTGTTGCCACACGTGCCAGAGGGTCCGGAACATTCCCCAGCTAGCGCCCTTACACCCCTGGGAGTTCCCAGAAGAACCATGGCAGCGAGTCCATGTAGATTTCGTGGGTCCAGTGGAAGGCCAGATGCTTCTGGTTGCAGTGGATGCCCATAGCAAATGGCCTGAGGTGGCAGTTATGAAATCCACCACAGCAGCTAAAACCATTGAGAAAATTGGGGAAATGTTCAGCCGTTTTGGATGTCCCGTGCAATTGGTCTCTGACAATGGGCCCCAGCTAGTGTCAGAAGAAATGAGCACCTTCTTGCAAGTGAACGGGGTGCAGCACATCAAATCAGCACCTTTTCATTCAGCTACTAACGGGTTAGCTGAAAGGTTTGTGCAAACCCTTAAACATGCACTGAAGACGTCTCAGGGCCAGGGGTCCTTTCATCAGCGGCTGCACCGATTTCTGTTAACTTACAGAAATACACCTCATGCTACAACTAAGTCTTCTCCAGCATCCCTGATGTTCAAGAGGGACCTGCGGTCTCACTTTGATCTGCTTAAACCTGCTGCTGTGAAAGACACTGTTCAAAAGCAACAAGAGAAACAGATACAGCAGCGCCGACAGACCAAGGTAAGGAACTTCGCACCTGGTGACTACGTGCTGGCCAGGAATTACAGTGCTGGTTCACAGTGGGTGCAGGCGACCATAGTGGCAAAGACGGGTCCGGTCTCGTACACCCTCCAGACTGCTGATGGTCGTATGTGGAAGAGGCATGTCGACCAAATCCTACTGAGTGCAGCACCAGCACCCACACAGCCCTCCATGGTTGGCAGTGGGGATCTATTGGAGGATGACGGTACTGACACCATGGCAGCCCCTGGGGGGGCTCCCGTTCCTGAGGTAGCTGTACCTGAGCTTCCGCCAGAGACGCAGGTGGGGTTGCCACCCCCATCTCCGGCAGTGGGGTCAACGTCCCAAAAGGGCGTTACACCAGGCTTTTCCCGGGAGCGCCGATATCCAGAAAGGGAGCGACGTCCACCCAAGCGAATGGACTTGTGAATTTAGTACGGCATACCCAACCATCTGGGTCAGAATAATACCCAGGGATGCCGTCACGGGGTGAGGCAGTCTACCCTCGCCCCATAGGTTCTATATTGTCTGTGAGTGTGTGTTTGTATGTATGTATATATATATATATATATATATATATATATATATATATATATATATATATATATATATATATATATATAAAAGGTTCTCATTTATGGTTCAACCCCCCTTGCTGCTGTTTACTACATTTTTCTAAAATATGATTTTGGTTTTATTTGTCATTTTTGTGTATGGGGGACTTCTATTCTAAGGGGGAAGGAAATGTTATGTTTGTTATATTTGTCCACACCCACTTGCCGTAGTTTTAGTCTGGGAATATTGGGTAACCCGGATCTTGGTGGTGTGTAGCATGTACGATTCAGTAAAGTGGCACGTTCGAGCCTACTCCTGTCTCCCGGGTATTATTAATGTCTGAAAGTGAGTACATATGCAACATTTTCAGAAAACTGAAACATGGGTTCTAGGTATAGCCATGAGTGCGTGCATTCCCCAGAAGAACCACCTCCTTCCATTCTGCCATCAACTGATCGTGTTAAATAATGCTGCTGAGAAATCATTGAACTTGATTTTATACAGTCTATGGACGTGACGTGACCCTAGTGATGACTGACCGGCCGTCTCAGTGTCACCTGCGAAAAAAACAATCACGTTTTAGAAAAGAAAACAAAAAACATCCACTTTCAAAGATGCTTCATAGTAACGAGTAATGAGGACCTTGATAGAAATGTAATGGAGTGAAAAGTACGATATTTGCCTTTCAAATGTAGTGAAGTTAAAGTTATAAGTTTCCAAAATAAATAATACTCAAGTAAAGTACAGATACTCAAAAAGTGCACTTAAGTGCAGTACTCAAGTAAACGTACTTCGTTACTGTCCACCTCTGCCCAAATTCAGATGAATTTCATTTGGAGGAACAAACCACATTATATGAAAAAAGTAATATGGTTAAAAGTTATTGATTTTGATTGCCTTAATGGAATCTTGAAAATAAACTGGCTAAAATCTTGGATCGAACTTGGCAACTCTTTTTGGTATTGTACTCCAAATCACTTATTTAATAAAATTGGAGGATTGAAATTTCTTCTTATCTCAGACTTTGACATTAATACACTTCCTGTACAGGGCCGTACCCAGGATTTTTCAAATACCGAGGTCAAACATGGCTGACAGCACCGAAGCCCCCCGGCACAACTTAAATAAATAAATAAATAAATAAATAAGGATAGATTTGGTGGAGGACACATTTATTTTAACGATTCTAAAATTGTGGCACCATAACTGTGGTGTTTTATCTGACATAAAAGTAGAAAAGTAGTGAACTCTTGAACTGAGTATACATATCTAAAGTACCAGTTACCTAAAGTATTGGCATTATTTACATTGCAGCATACACATGACAGAAAGGGTGTGAACTGCTGAATTGTAAGCTTTAGTATTACACCTTATAATAATAGTGAGTGTGTGTGAGATAGAGAGAGAGAGTTTGTGTGTTATTTGTGGGTGTCTGTATGTGTAGAGACATTCTGAGCAGTAATGTAAAGGCATCAGTCTATCTGGCTGTCTTGAATTGAAATCCATTTGCATGCATTCTCTGAAACAGAGTGTTCTCACCATTGCCTGTAATGTAAGTTTGGCTCACAACACATTTACTTTAACAATTCTAAAACTGTGCCATCAGAACTGTGGAGTTTTGTCTGACATAAAAGTCAAAACTGAACTGAGTGTATTGCTCAGCTACCTGAAGTATTGGCATTATTTACATTTCATTATCTTAAATTACATTAGAATGTAGAGCTATTAGTTCTGTGTGAAGACTATGCATTAGAGAGAGTGTGTGAGAGTGTATTATTTGTGTGTATGTGTGTGTGTGTCTGTATTTGTGTGTCTGTGTGTGTGTGTGAGTGAGTGAGAGAGAGTTATGGGCAAGGTCAAGGGGTAACGGAGTAACAAAATTGCTGTTTTTGGGCCATTACACTCAAACCAATTTGGATATGAAAATGACTTAAATACATTTTTAATAGGCCATATTAGTGCTTTTAAATGGTAAAAAGTTTTCTTTGGATTTTGACACTTTTTGGGTGAAAACCACCAAAATAGGCCCGGTAACGGAGTAACCTGAAAACTACATCTGATTTTTGCATGTTTAGTCAGATAGGGATAACATGCGGTTTCCAGCACAAGAATGTAAAAGTGGCTATTTATTCTGTTAGTATATTGAGTTATCTATCCCCAAACAAAAAATTAGGGTGAAATTGTAACCCCTCTTGAATCAGGGACACTTTTTTTTAGCCTTGCGCGGTAACGGAGTAACAAGGCAACCTGGTCACGGAGTAACAAATAATTATGATGAGTGAGGGTTTGTTTAAAATGAATAATAAGCATTGTTTTATCTTATTTTCTTTATTAAAGTAATCAAATAACTGTTTTAAAGAGCAAAAGGGCTTCATTTATCTTTTAAGTTCATTCAGGTTCACAGTTAATTCATATTCACAGTTCATCATTCACAGGGACCAAAAGTTCATTCAAGTTCGTATCAAATTAATATTCACAGTTCATCAAAAGTTCTCATTTTATAGGAAGTTGGCAAACATCTCCCTAACCAAGTTAAAGTCAGTGGCAGTAAGTTTTAAGAGACTGGTCCTTGTGGATGAGGATGGAGCTGGAGCATCAATTTCTGCCAGAACGTGATCAAGTTTAGCAGAGTCAATGTCATTTGTTGTCTTGAAACCGTTTGTTTCTTCGTCAACTTGCTCGAGGAATGAGAACACCCATTTTGACTTGTCCTTCTTATGCTCATGCAGGGCCTGTCCAATGAACCAGTAATGAGTTTTCTCCCAGTAGACAGCATACCATTTGCCAGCGACGACAAACGAAGCAGCTTCTTTTTCTTCCTCGCTGCTGGGATCAGGAACTGACTGGGATGGCACATACTCGATGATCGGAGTCTCATCTGCGATTGGTGTCTCATCTGGGATCGGAGTCTCATCTGATGGGTTGTTCTCGGGTTTGAATGTAGTGTCTTGGGTATCGATCGCAGCTTGAGGCAGGAGACAATGTGTGGACCCAACCTGCCTGGAGTAATTTGACACGGACACGACTCCATGACTTATTGTTCGAACACAGTGCACGTTGTATGTACCGGGAACTGTGATCGCCGCACCCCACAGTTTGTCCAACTCTGGCTTCATGTCATTGATTTCAGTACTGCTTACATGAAGAATAGTTGTCGATTTCAGGAGCTCCTTGGCACAAGATGCGTATTCTTCTGCATTGGTGATGTGATAACGGCGACTCTTCACACCACTAAAAACAGTTCTTTTGACAGTTCCGCCAATACCATCAACGGCTCCTTTTCCATGCGATGTTGCAAAGAAGTGCCAATGGATGCGTATGCCTTTCGATTCCAGCAAACTTGAGATGAACAAGAACATGTACTTCTGCTTGAAGTGCTGACCAGCGCCATCAGAGAAAATGTCTAGATCTGTAAGTTCACCGGGCATTGCCGCCCGCAGGTTGTCAATCAAAGTGTTCAAGAAGACGGCAGCAGTGTATTTATCGTGTGACTGGGTGTCAGATGTAATGCAGTACGACTTGGTATCTTCCATGATCCATGCGACAGCAGTGAAGATTGTCACCTGGATGTGACTCCAGTGCGCACTCTGTACCTCATCCTGCTCGATTATCGCAGCATTTTCACTAAAGTCAATCTGCATTACGGCGTGGTTGGGGCGAGGGTTCGAATAGGCCAGCACGAACTCAGCAGCCTGCTTGCTTTTGATGAAGCAGTGAATCTTGAAGGCGGGAAGCTTATCGGCAAGTAATTGCAATGCATCATTTACGGTTCCTGTTTCTTCCACTTTGGCCATCTTCCCTTCATCAGTACGAATTCACTTGAACCATTTGGCATTCTCGGACAACAGTTCATCATCATCAACCAGTTCTGCTAATGAGTCGGTGCTTATCTTCCGCTGACAAGTTTCACACTTCCCAAAAATACAGTTCTCACTGTCAATGTCACAGCACAATGTACGAAGGAGAAGTTTGTGATTGTCAGGAATGGTATTTATTCGACCGAGTCCTTGGAGTATAAGATTCACGTTTTCATGATATTGGCACACGCAAACATTGTGCGGCATATCACTTCTGAACAGCACCACATCTGGCCGAAATGATTTGAAACTTGTCAGTTTGACAGAGTCATTTGGATTTTCTTCTTTATAGAGAGCAAATGCTTCCTGAATTGTCATTAAGAGGTAGTGGCGCTGTTCTTTGACTTTTTTGCCATCTCTAACGACCGTTATGCTGTCCTTCCTGCCTGGGGCCGTCCAACTGATGTCTGACCGAAGGTAGAATTCCTGTATGCGATTTCGTATTTCATCTGGAATCTTATTAGCCGGTGGTGGTGGTGGGAGTTGTTCTGGTTCGGCAGCTTCTGGTTCCGCAGAATACTCTGCTTCAAATTGCTGGGTCAGTTTAGTAACAACCTTCCTTCGTTTGCGTGGAGATTGTGGAAGGGTATTAAGCGTACGCTTGACGGCACGATTGAGACTTGAGGGTGTACTGTATGCATTAGCTTTGTTGTTTTCTGCTTTTTTGGCAGCCCGCCACTTCCGCATCCTATCTCTTGCCTTTTCATTATCAGCATCTTTATCTTTTGCTCGGGCCAAACGTTTTCTTTCAGCATCTTTGTTTCAACACTTCTTCACCGACTCTCTCGTTGACGTTCTCTGTACTGCCTCTGCTTTTCTGCTTTGGTTAAAGCCATCTTTAACGTTCCCTCTTGGAGTCTTCACTTAGGCAGTTTATTTTGATACTGTTTACATACCTGATATTACATGAAGCCACCAATGCAAGTAGAGAAGACATGAATAAAAATTCTAAGTTGAACTGAAGAAGCCCACGAAGCCATGGAGGGTCAAAGATTGTGAAGTTGTCGAGTGCCCAGGGTGAATAAAGATATCATCTTACTGCATGTCTGTGATGTTTTAAGACTGATATTGTGCTAATCTGCATTTCTATAACATAAAAATGGGAAAAACCGAAAAGAAATGCATTGAAAACATTGATTTAGTACGTTAAAAGCTGATGTTACTCCGTGACTTAGTCAGTTACTCCGTTACCTGGTAACGGAGTAACTGATTTGGACCACTGAACAAACAACCAAAAAAATTTAAAATCAAACAACTGATCTTAGAATCTGATTATAGGTCCAAAGAAGCTTTCTTTTTAAAAGTTTCACTTTTTCAAAATAAAAATTAGGCAAAAAAAATTTAAAAATGGTTTTTTTTTGGTAACGGAATAACAATCAGGATTACCCAAGATTGTGAAATTCAGACCAGTCAAAAACACCTTTTTTCAGATCAACCCCTAAAACTAAGGTTGTATGCTAATTTTATGGTCATGGCAATGCAAATAATAGTTAAATGGATAAGATTTTGAATTAAACACTGAAGAAAAAACTTGAAGCAAAAATGCCAATATTTATGTGAAAAAATTAGTTCCGACATATTTACACACACCCCAATTCAAACAGCTCTCATTTTTTTCGTAGTGATCCAATTAGAGAAATTCAACTTCTTCCAGAAGGTTCAGACCAATACCTAAACATCTAGAATGAGCAAAAGTGCCTAAGACCATTTTGAATTTTTGCCATCGATGTTCACTTCCCCTTGACCTTGCCCTTATGAGAGAGAGAGAGAGAGAGAGAGAGAGAGAGAGAGAGTTACTCGAACAAGCCCGTTTACTCAGCCCTGCACAGGGCTGCCTGTGACAACGTAGTTTTGAATGTTTCTCGAAATGCTAACTAAAATGTAATAGGCAATGACAATGAAACGTTTCCCCTTGGAAAGTTGGCATGACACCGCTGAACGGTCTGCCACTGCACTGACAATATTTTCTCACCTTCCCTTCTTCTCTTTCCCTGCTCTTCTGTTGGCTGTCCAAACCTTAATTTAGTTTGTTGCAACGTTTTCATTTTGCGCTCGGGTAAAGCTCTATAATGCGATGTGACTATTAGCCTACGTTAGGTTAGGTAGGCATATGTGATAGAGCGTAGACTACACCCTGCCCGTTTTATCCAAAACCCAACTTCCCCGGCCGACACTAGTATAGGCTACGTCGCATGACGCTGCGTTAGACACGGCAACGATAGAGATAGAGGCTGAGAGATTTCAGATGACATTAGACAAATGTGAATTTTATTGGGGGGAAATACAGATGACATGTGGATGCGGACGCTGCGTTTTACATTGATCACTGCTTGAATTCAGCGTAGTCCAATTTGAAATTTCTGAAAAAAAAAAACACTGAGGACATGACCTCGGTGTCCTCAATGGTAGTTACGGCCATGTTCCTGTATCATTATCAGAGTTCCAGAAACAAATTTTGTTATACTGGAGAATGTTGTATGTACGTGTCTCTGCGGAGAGAAGTTGTGCTTGTAAAGCAGGGCCCCTACCAAAAGAACCTGTTGATGGAAGTTGGAACGTTTGTTTGGGATTTTTTGAACGTTATACTGTAGTTACAGAGCAGAATGAATCTTAGACCACCTAAGTGTGAAAAGACGTAATGAGAGATAAAATTCCTGATGGAATTTGGGTTTTTATGATATTGTTTGATCCAGTTTATTTTGAATGTATTGTTGAGGGAGTTAAAGTCTATGAAGTTTAACCCACCGTTGTTGGAAGAATTCAGAACTACAGATTTTCGCATATAGTGTGTTTTATTTTTCCATAAGAAATTGTTTAGGATTTTATCGACAGATTTGCAAACGGAGTTCAACATGTAATGACTCAGCCGCATAGGTTCGACGAGAGATACCTTCCGCCTTAGTGAGCAGAACTCTGCTTTTCAGAGACAAGTCTCTTTGTAACCACAGGTTAAGAACCTTCTGTCTTTTCAGTGATTGGGGAAAAGTTTAGATTGACTCTGGATTTTCCATCTTTAGTAATATAGACACCAAGCTACAGTGGTGCTTGAAAGTTTGTGAACCCTTTAGAATTTTCTATATTTCTGCATAAATATGACCTAAAACATCATCAGATTTTCACACAAGTCTTAAAAGTAGATAAAGAGAACCCAGGTAAACAAATGAGACAAAAATATTATACTTGGTCATTTATTTATTTAGGAAAAGGATCCAATATTACATATCTATGAGTGGCAAAAGTATGTGAACCTTTGCTTTCAGTATCTGGTGTGATCCCCTTGTGCAGCAATAACTGCAACTAAACGTTTGCGGTAACTGTTGATCAGTCCTGCACACCGGCTTGGAGGAATTTTAGCTCATTTCTCCGTACAGAACAGCTTCAACTCTGGGATGTTGGTGGGTTTCCTCACATGAACTGCTTGCTTCAGGTCCTTCCACAACATTTCAATTGGATTAAGGTCAGGACTTTGACTTGGCCATTCCAAAACATTAACTTTATTCTTCTTTAACCATTCTTTGGTAGAACGACTTGTGTGCTTAGGGTCGTTGTCTTGCTGCATGACCCACCTTCACTTGAGATTCAGTTCATGGACAGATGTCCTGACATTTTCCTTTAGAATTTGCTGGTATAATTCAGAATTCATTGTTCCATCAATGATGGCAAGCCGTCCTGGCTCAGGTGCAACAAAACAGTCCCAGACCATGATACTACCACCACCATGTTTCACAGATGGGATAAGGTTCTTATGCTGGAATGCAGTGTTTTCCTTTCTCCAAACATAATGCTTCTCATTTCAACCAAAAAGTTCTATTTTGGTCTCATCCATCCACAAAACATTTTTCCAATAGCCTTCTGGCTTGTCCATGTGATCTTTAGCAAACTGCAGATGAGCAGCAATGTTCTTTTTGGAGAGCAGTGGCTTTCTCCTTGCAACCCTGCCATGCACACCATTGTTGTTCAGTGTTCTCCTGATGGTGGACTCATGAACATTAACATTAGCCAATGTGAGAGAGGTCTTCAGTTGCTTAGAAGTTACCCTGGGGTCCTTTGTGACCTCGCCGACTATCACACGCTCTTGGAGTGATCTTTGTTGGTCGACCACTCCTGGGGAGGGTAACAATGGTCTTCAATTTCCTCCATTTGTACACAATCTGTCTGACTGTGGATTGGTGGAGTCCAAACTCTTTAGAGATGGTTTTGTAACCTTTTCCAGCCTGATGAGCATCAACAACGCTTTTTCTGAGGTTCTCAGAAATCTCCTTTGTTCGTGCCATGATACACTTCCACAAACATGTGTTGTGAAGATCAGACTTTGATAGATCCCTGTTCTTTAAATAAAACAGGGTGCCCACTCACACCTGATTGTCATCCCATTGATTGAAAACACCTGACTCTAATTTCACCTTCAAACTAACTGCTAATCCTAGAGGTTCACATACTTTTGCCACTCACAGATATGTAATATTGGATCATTTTCCTCAATAAATAAATGACCAAGTATAATATTTTTGTCTCATTTGTTTAACTGGGTTCTCTTTATCTACTTTTAGGACTTGTGTGAAAGTCTGATGATGTTTTAGGTCATATTTATGCAGAAATATAGAAAATTCTAAAGGGTTCACAAACTTTCAAGCACCACTGTATGTAACAGAATTTCTCACTGGAATATTACAGATTGAAGTTACAGAACAATTATTCACCAGCAACAATTCACATTTATTAAGACTGAGGAAGAGCCCAGCCTTGGAGAAGGACTGGATCGTGCTGCATGCTACTGATATCTGGGAAGCATCTTTAAGAAATGGGGCCGTATCATCTGCCAGCTGACTGATTATTATTTCCTTGTTTGTAATACTAATGCCTTTAATAAGACTGGTTTTTTTAAGCAGAACTTTATTCATCACACACTTATTAAATTCCTCTCTGCATTTAACCCATCTGAAGCAGTGAACACACACATGCGCACACACAAGAGCAATGAGCATTCACACATACCCAGAGCAGCGGGCAGCCATGCCAACAGCGCCCGGGGAGCAGTTGGGAGTTAGGTGCCTCACTCAAGGGCACCTCAGCCCAAGGCCATCCCATATTAACCTAACCGCATGTCTTTGGACTGTGGGGGAAACCGGAGCACCCGGAGGAAACCCATGCAAACACGGGGAGAACATGCAATCTCCGCACAGAAAGGCCCCTGCTGGCCGCTGGGCTCAAACCCAGAACCTTCTTGCTGTGAGGCAACCGTGTTAACCGTGTAAATTGAGAAGTTGGGCACCCAGAAGATACAGATAGAGGAGACCCTTGCCGGACTCCGCGATTTAACAGGAATCTCGGGGAGGTGCCGCTGCTTAGTTTAATAGCGCTGTTTCCATTAGTGTATGAAGTTTGGATTGATTTGCAAAAGAAATGACCAAAACTAAATTTGTTTAGAGCTGACATCATAAAATCATGTTCCAAAGAATCAAAGGCTTTATAGAAGTCTAAAAAAAGACAATAATAAAACTGTCATCATGAACCAACTATGAATAATCTAAAACATCTAAAATTAATCTCACATTGTGCCTGTTTCACATAAAGCCAGATTGACTCTGATCGATGATGGTATCTAAAGCAAGTTTCAGTCTATTGATGAGTATTAAAGCAAAGATTTTATAGTCATTATTTAATGAGATGGGGCGGCACGGTGGTGTAGTGGTTAGCGCTGTCACCTCACAGCAAGAAGGTCCGGGTTCGAGCCCCGTGGCCGGCGAGGGCCTTTCTGTGCGGAGTTTGCATGTTCTCCCCGTGTCCGCGTGGGTTTCCTCCGGGTGCTCCGGTTTCCCCCACAGTCCAAAGACATGCAGGTTAGGTTAACTGGTGACTCTAAATTGATCGTAGGTGTGAATGTGAGTGTGAATGGTTGTCTGTGTCTATGTGTCAGCCCTGTGATGACCTGGCGACTTGTCCAGGGTGTACCCCGCCTTTCGCCCGTAGTCAGCTGGGATAGGCTCCAGCTTGCCTGCGACCCTGTAGAACAGGATAAAGCGGCTAGAGATAATGAGATGAGATGAGATGAGATGAGATGAGATGAGATGAGATAGGGCAGCAGTTGTCTAACAAGAGAGGATCTCTTTTGGATTTAGGGATGAGGGTAATTAAACCCTGACTTAAAGTAGGGGGTATTGAATCTCTGTCAATGCTTTCTGCAAAGACTTCTTTTAGGGCGTATTCACACCTACGTTGTTTGGTCCGGACCAAACGACTAAACGAACCAAATTTCCCTTGGTCCAGACCTTTTGGGTTGGTCTGAATACAAACCACCGAACTTTGGTCCGGACCAAACAAGCAGACCGAGACCGAGCTGCAAGGTCAGGCTCGGTCCGGACCAAAGGAACTCTGGTGCGGACCTTTTGGAGGTGTGAAAGCAGACCGGACCTAATCCGACAGTTTTGCTTTTTTGTACCTCGGGAGCTTCCGTCGTTTGTCGAGCATTATGGGAAACAGAGTCTTGACACTCCACCGCAAAGTGCAAACACTGTTTCGGTTGTCAAGGGAACCTTACAACAGTCGTTCAGTCATTCAGACCAGTGGTAGGCTCGACTACAGAGTACAAAAAATGAGTAGGGGGCAAACGTGGGCCGAGGAAGAAACGCGTACCCTTGTGGATATATGGGCAGATGTCCACATATCTGAGCTTTTGGAGAGAACACACAAAAATGCCGACGTGTTTGCTGTATTCAGTGAGAAAATGAAGGAGAAGGGGTTCACGCGCTCCCCAGAACAATGTCGGCTAAAAGTGAAGAAACTCCGTCAGACCTACATTAAAATCAGGGACATTCTTTCAAAAAGTGGCGGTACTAGTGACGCAAAAAAGAAATTCATCTACTGCGTGAAGAGCCAGAACTGTCGCAACATGATGTGCGCTCATCAGCGCTATCCTCCGTAGCCGCCTTGCCCTCTGAAGTCGTCGTTGATAAATTACTTGTATACAACAGCATAGTAATCGCACAATCGTGAAAACAGTAAAAACTGGAAAAAACATATAGCTTTGATGACATTAAAAAGAATAACAGCACGGAAAGCCTCCATGACTACTTTTGAACTTAACGCTTTGTGCGCGTGTCGTCTCTGACCAATAGCTGAACGACCTCAGGGCGCGTGGCTTTGTTGACAGATTTTGGTCCGCTTACTAAAATGTACAGTGTGAAAGCGAACCGCACCAAAATGAAAAAATAAAAAAAAACATTTGGTTCGGACCAAAGCAAGTGAACTATCGAACTATCCTGGTCTGAATACACCCTTAGAAACGATGCTAAGCTCACAGAAAATTCCTGATAAAATTCAGCAGTAAAGCCATCTGTTCCTGGTGATTTATTGATTTTTAGCTGATTTGTGGCATTAGGAATTTCATTCAATGAGTGTTTGAGAAGAGGTTTTTAAAAAAATATATTTATTGAAAATAACAGCAACAAAATACAAATATAGTTATTAATACACACACAAACAACAAACCAAGAGCCAGGGGGAGTTTTCAAATAAAAACGTTGAATAATGAGCACAAATGAAAAGTTTTAGCAGCTTTCTTGTTTTTAGAGTCAGAGATGATTTTGATATACTGTTGAGTTTCCTTTTCAAATGCTATAAATGAAGGTTTTGAATGACTAAACTTGACTTTATGAATATGGTATTTTCCTAAAATGATCAACAAATTTATTATATATAATTTTTTCTCTTTTTGCTTTTGTTGTTATGGAAACCAAACAGTACATATTTCCAACACAGAGGAAAAATCAGAGTCAAGCTTGGCTGTAATGTACTGGGTTATTTCTGTCCAGAATGTGATGGTAAAGGGACGTTGCCAGAACAGGTGTGTTATTGTTTCCAGGTCCGTCTCACACAATGAGCAGTCCACACAAATGTCTCTCTTAAACTTAAGCAGATAACGCTTGGCAGGATAGTATCTATGAATCAGTTTGAAAGACACCTCCCTTAATTTGTTTGTAAGGAAGTATTTGTATGGAAGGTTCCACATACTGGTCCAGTTCAGGTCACCAACAAGACCAGTCCAGTACTGAACCACAGAGGGGATCGTGGTGATATCTGCCTGGAATAATGTGCAGGTATTGTGATTATTGTTCTTGGATGTGACAGAGAAGCATACATGACCTACTGAGGTCAATATGGGGTCCAGAGACGGTAAACAAACCGGTTTTTCAGCCCCTCTTAGAAGGGTTAGGATACCAGAGGGAATGGCATCCATTACAATGGCCAACTCTTTTGGGGTAACAGGAAAACCAAACGTTTGGAGGAACTCAGAATAATTTAGCACATTTTCATTATCAGTGAGTAGCTGGGTTACTAGAATTACATTGTTACTGAACCAGGATTGAAAAAATAAGGATTTATTTTTCTATTTAATGTGCTGATTATTCCAGATGAAGCATCTATGTGGGGAGAAGTTGCGTTTATAAATGAATGACCATGCCAAGAGCATTTGTTTATGGAAATTGGACAGGATTAGGGGGAAGTTTCTCTGTTTTATAATCACGCAAGAGTATGTATTCAAGGCCTCCAATCGTAGAGAAAATGTACCCGGGTATAGAGTTCTATGTGGATGTGGGATTATGTAGAAACTGTTTTATCCAATTAATTTTAAAGGTATTATTAAGGATAATAAAATCAAGAAAGTTTAGACCACCAGAATCATAAGTGTTCATAACAACAGACTTTTTCATGTAATGCTGGGCTGCCAACTCTCACGCAATGAGCGTGAGACACACGCATTTGATTGTCTTCACACGCTTACACGTCATACCTCCAATTTCTCACGCTAGAAAAAAATCTAGTTTATCTATCTGATCTAGGCTACCCATTGCATCGCGCCAACCACTTGCGATCGATCAATTACACCTTACGCACGGCTAAACAGGCAGAGAGGCGTTCCCTTCTGTACACACTCCCCTATGGTAGGTGGCGCATCTAATGATGCTGCACTCGCCGGAAGTTGGATAATTGCCTACTGTCAATTTAGAGGAAGAGGAGAGAGAAGAAGGTATCCGAGTTGAAGACGGATGTCTCAGACAGGTTTGTACATATGCACGCCAATGTGTGGTGTTACTGCCGTAATTATGAACTTATATAAAGTTTCTTAATCGTTTTAGCCTATAAGTGTTGTGAGAATATTTAATGCCATATCGAGAGCTGTGTACTAGGCATGCTAAATCATTATAGGCCTACTGCCGTGCCACAGCCTTAACATTTAACTTAACATTTAGTTTCAATTCAGAAGGTGTTTATGCTTAGCTGATGAAATATTTTCAAACATGAACTTGCCTTTAAATCTGAAACACAGGTCTATAGGGCTACAGCAACATTGGCAGTCATCTGTAGTTTTCTAGTGTGGGGGCTTTTAAGCCAAAACTTGGTGCTTTTGTTGGCCACAAGCTGAAGGCCTGGCAAGTCAGGGTGTGTAAGAATGTAGGTATGGCACAGCAGGCCACTCCAAAAATCCACCAGAATGCAGGAACATCTACTAAATCCAAAATCTCAAACCCCCCCCCCCCCCCCCCCCCCCCCCCCCGTCCATCTCCAGCCGGACGACCCACAAACAAAACACCAGAATGCAGGGGGACAAGTGAATATCAAACTGAATACAAAATTCCCACTTACTGCATGGTGTGAGGAAAAATTTTGCCATCGACCCCCCCCCGAAAAAAAAAATCTCACTCCAAGGAATTTCGAAAAGTTGGCAGCCCTGTGTAATGTATCTTGTTTTCTCAAATAAAATTGGACAGTAACTTATCAATGGCATTACAGAGCTGTTTGTCAATGGACAGGAGGGTAGCTGTATATCTAAGATGGGATAATCCTTCTGCCTTTGTCAGTAATATTCGTCCTTTCAAGGATAAACCTCTCTGAAACCATTGGTTTTTTTTCCTCGTCATATCAATAATTAAATTAAAGTTTTCAGAGCATCTATCTACCTGATTTCTCACAATGGTAATCCCGAGATAATTGAGCTTGTCTTTGATTGGTATGTTGCAGATGTGGGTAGTGTCACAGTCTTTAAGAGGAAATGGCTCACATTTCTTCAGGTTTAGAGTCCAGAAGCTGCAGAGAATAGATCTATTGTTTGGATAGCAATGGGAACTTGGGTAGCATCTTTTAAGAATAATGTCGTATCGTCTGCCAGCTGGCTAATTATAATTTCTCGATCTGCGATGAAGATACCTTTTCTCATCTCATCTCATTATCTCTAGCCGCTTTATCCTTCTACAGGGTCGCAGGCAAGCTGGAGCCTATCCCAGCTGACTACGGGCGAAAGGCGGGGTACACCCTGGACAAGTCGCCAGGTCATCACAGGGCTGACACATAGACACAGACAACCATTCACACCTACGGTCAATTTAGAGTCACCAGTTAACCTAACCTGCATGTCTTTGGACTGTGGGGGAAACTGGAGCACCCGGAGGAAACCCACACGGACACGGGGAGAACATGCAAACTCCACACAGAAAGGCCCTCGCTGGCCCCGGGGCTCGAACCCAGGACCTTCTTGCTGTGAGGCGACAGCGCTAACCACTACACCACCGTGCCGCCCTTAAGATACCTTTTAATGGGTTATTTTTAATATGGGTGGAAAGTAGTTGTGTGTGTATAGAATGAATAAATAGAGAGATGCGGAGCAGCATAATTCATATCTCGGGGAAGTGCCATTTTTTAGTCTGACGGAGCTGTTGCCTTTGGAATACATATTTTTAACAGCTTTACAAAAAATATTCACCAAATCCAAAATGTTTAATTGTTTGAAATATCAAGTTATGTTCTATCATATCAAAGGCCTTATAGAAGTCCAGGAAAATGATGAGACTGTCGTCAGGACACAAGAATGAATAATCGATTTACGTCTAAAACAAGCCGAATGTTGTTGATGTGTCTCCTTCTCATAAATCCAGACTGGGTCTCGTCAATAATTGGATCTAAGACATTTTTAAGCCGTTTAGCAAATATTGAAGCAAAGACTTTGTCGTCATTGTTCAGTAACGAAATTGGTCGCCAATTATCAATAAGTAGGGGATCCTTTTTGGGTTTGGGGATCAAAGTAATCAGGCCTTGTGTCAGTGTAGGAGGTAGAGTTCCCTGTTCCACACTTTCTAACATTACCTTAAGTAGAAAGGGAGCTCGATCTTCTGTAAAGGTCTGATAAAATTCTGCAGAGAGGCCATCAACTCCAGAAGATTTGTTAGTTTTGAGATGTTCGATTGCATAGGTGACTTCCTGTAAAGTTATAGTTTCATCGCACATTACTCTGTCATCTTCAGTGATTTGAGCGACGTTGTTCAGAGAGTTCAAGAACGTAGTTGTTGAATGATGACAATATTTGGTTTTGTAGAAATTGGAGCAGAATTCTGCTATTCTACTCGGATCATCAGTAACAGTGCCGTTAATACGGAGTCGTTGGATTAAACTGAGCTTCCCGTGATGTCTTTCTAGGTTGAAAAAATAGGCTGAATTCTGTTCACCTTCTTCAAGCCATTTCTTCCTTGACCTGACAAAGGCACCTTTAGCCTTGTTTAAGTAAATTTCATTTAGATTAATTTGTTCCGAAATCAAATCTAGTCTTTCCTCTTCTGACATATCAGCAGGTTTTTTCTGGAGCAACAAAATAATTTTATTATATTATCGACCCATATCTGTCCTCCCCTGTATATCTAAAGTTCTCAAAAAAATATATATATAACCGTCTTCTGAAACATTTAGATCATAATAACATTTTATATAAACACCAATATGGCTTCAGAAAGGGCTATTCCACCTCTATGGCACTGATTCAGTTAATGGACAAAATTTCCTCAGCTATAAACAACAAAGAGTACACCATAGGGATTTTTCTCAATTTATCTAAAGCATTTGACACAGTAAATCATTCTATTCTACTAACTAAAACAATATGGCATAAGTGACTCTGCATTAAATTGGTTCTCTTCTTATCTATCTGACAGACAACAATATGTAACAATTAACAACACTAAAGCTACATTTAAAACAGTACAATGCGGAGTACCACAGGGATCAATTTTAGGACCTTTACTATTTCTAATATACATCAATGACCTTGCACAAGCTTCCACAATCATCTTCTTTATCTTATTTGCAGATGACTCCAATCTTTTCCTTTCGCACTCAAATTTTAATACTTTAATAAAATTAGCTAATCAAGAATTAGAAAAAGTTATCTGGTTCGAAGTTAATAAATTATCTATCAATGCCAAAAAAAACATACTTCCTTATTTTCTGTAATAAAAATAAAACCTACAATAGAAATAACGCAAAAATCTTACTAAAAAGTATGCCCCTTTCTCAAGAGTGTCAAGCTAAATTCTTAGCCGTAATAATAGATGACAAACTGACCTGGAAACCACATATAGCCATGTTATGTAAAAAAATATCTAAAACTATTGGACTTATGAGAAAAATCAAACATCTTATTCAACAAACCATTATCACCATATATAATAGCTTAATATACCCATACCTGACCTACAGAAATATTGTATGGGGATGTGCCTACAAAACTACACTACAGCCCCTAATATTACTCCAAAAAAGATTTGTTCGTATGGCCACCAGAGCCAGTTTTTATGCCCATTCTTTACTTCTATTTACGAAGCTTAAGGTTTTAAATATTTTTGATATCAAGTAGACTTCAGTTACATATCTTGACTTTCCAATTTCTTAGAAATTCTCTTCCAGACACGTTTGATAGTTTTCTAAATCTTAATTCCCAATTTCATGCTTACCAAACTCGACAAAGTGACCAACTACATATCCCTCTAGTGCGAACATCCTTCGGCCAAAAGAGTGTATAATATAAATGTGTAATTGAATGGAATAACCTCCCCCTCCATCTTAAAAGTTTTACATCCATGATTAGTTTTAAACGTAATCTCAAAAACCACCTATTTTCATTCCCCAGCGACACTTGAACTTTATCTTTAATTAAAGTTCAGTCTCGGATCAAATTGTAAAATATTACACTACACCATGCACCAGACTTCTGTTATTAGTACAATATTTTTTCACCATTTGAAATCTATTAATTATACTTTTTTTTATTTTATGTATAGATCCTAGGTTACATGTTATTTGTTTCTTATTTTTACTCATTAATTCATATTTTGTTATCTGCAATTGATATGTTGTTTATATCTTTTATTTCAGTTATGATACCAGTTACAGTTTAATGTATAATTTCATATGTTATTAATTAGCATATTATTATTGTTATCATTATTTGTTATTATTTGTCATTATTTACTATTGTTAATTTTGTTATTTTCTAATTTGTTAAATTTGTATTAATTACTTGTTAATTTAAATGGGGGAAGACTTAGAACAAAGCCATCGAGGCTTTTCTTCTTCCCCCAGCATGTTTTGTTTTTGTTCCATTTATGGTTTTTTTTGTAAATTTCTTTTATCATGTGCAAATAAATAAAATAAAATAAAATTTTACAGCCCACCCTCTCTTCTTCCAACCTACGACTTTTAGGTTAATATGGGATGGCCTTGGGCTGAGGTGCCCTTGAGCGAGGCACCGAACTCCCAACTGCTCCCCGGGCGCTGTCAGCATGGCTGCCCACTGCTCTGGGTATGTGTGTGTGTTCACTGCTTCAGATGGGTTAAATGCAGAGAGGATGTCCACAAGTGTGTGATGAATAAAGTTGTGCTTTCTGCTTTTGGTTAAGATACCGCCATCATTTCTCAAGTACTGACCAGCTTTAAATTGAAAAAGTTCCCAATTGCTACCAAATAAATCCTCAGACCTTGATTTGTTCCAAAATTTCATTATTATGGTCTTTATGCCTGATGTTTGGGAAGAGGTTTTTTTTTTAATTTGCGCAAAATAAAGCTGCACGTATAGTGCTCAATTGTTCTTTCAGAACAAGAGTGTTTGATATGTTAAAAACATTGAACTGGTTAACAGTTAAAGATAGGTTACATCACACTCTTCTTAGTTTTGTAAGAAACGTAATTATGACAAAGCGTCCTGTTACTTTGTTTAAATCCTTGATGTTTTCTAGTAATATACATACATATTTTACAAGACATTCAGTACAGAGAAGATTTTTGTTGCCTGCGTATAGAACAGGGGCTGGGCAGAGAACACTGCATTATAGAGGAATGTTAGCATGGAATTCTTTACCCTGTTTTTTGGTTAATGAAGTAAATGAGAAAGCTTTTAAAATTAAATTAAAACTGTATCTGTTTACTCGAAATATATGATTATTTTCTGTTCCTCTATAAATAGGATATGTGGTACGATGACTAATTGATGGGACCAACATATTTAAGAAACAAATTTTATTTCCTCTTTTGTTTTTATGTTTTTGTTTGTACAGTCTGTAAAAATGCATGTCTATGTTAAAAATATTTAAGGAATTGTAAGTTTGACCACAGGGAGAACAGCACCCTTCTGTAAAGGGGAAGCTGATGTGGATCAATATAAATAAATAAATAAATAAATAAAAACAATTAATTATTTATTTCACAAATAAAGAGGTACAATGTCTGTCATCTTCCAACACAGAAGGGATCCTGAGGAAGTGCCACCAGAGGATGTACCTACTAAGGAAACTGAACTCTTTTTCTGTCAGTCAGAACATCTTGTTGACATTCTATTATAGGCAAGGCAAGGCAAGTTTATTTATATAGCACATTTCATACACAATGGCAGTTCAATGTGCTTTACAGAAGTAAAAACAAAAACTTTATATTATACTAAAACATTGCAAATTATATTAAAACATTGCTTTATATTATACATTCATTGAAAGTCTCATCTCATCTCATTATCTCTAGCCGCTTTATCCTGTCCTACAGGGTCGCAGGCAAGCTGGAGCCTATCCCAGCTGACTACGGGCGAAAGACAGGGTACACCCTGGACAAGTCGCCAGGTCATCACAGGGCTGACACATAGACACAGACAACCATTCACACTCACATTCACACCTACGCTCAATTTAGAGTCACCAGTTAACCTAACCTGCATGTCTTTGGACTGTGGGGGAAACCGGAGCACCCGGAGGAAACCCACGCGGACACGGGGAGAACATGCAAACTCCACACAGAAAGGCCCTCGCCGGCCACGGGGCTTGAACCCAGGACCTTCTTGCTGTGAGGCGACAGCGCTAACCACTACACCACCGTGCCGCCCTTCATTGAAAGTGTTTTAGCTTTTTCTATATGCTGCTGGTATTACTCCATTACTGTACAGGATAGGAACCGCCTGCATAATACTGTCATGGTGTGTTCTAAGATTGTTGGACTTCCTGCTCGCCACCTGAATACTGTGTACGAGCAGCAGGCTAGCGGCCTGGCTCGTCGAATTCTTAAGGACTCGACTCATGCTTTGTTCCCGGCATTTGAGCAGCTGCCATCTGGTCGCAGGTTCCGCTGTCCGGCCTGTAAGACCCAGAGAAGGAGAGCAACCTTTGTTCCAAGTGTTATTCTCCTCCTGAACTCTAAGAAGTCTAAGACAGTTACAATAACTTAAGTCTTCTGTACAATACTTTAGTGCAATATCACATGTCCTGATGTGCAATATTACAATATCACCTTGTCACTTTAACTACAATGTCACTCTAATCATATTGTCTTTTTAATTTTATCTACGCTTCATTTTATTTATTTGCCATATTTTATCTGCTGCCTTTTTTTTTTACTTTGTTACTGGCAACAGGCCTGCCATTGTACATAATACGCTGGGTTTTTTTGTTTGTTTTGCCCACCCATTTTTGTGATTTTATTCTTTTTGCGATTTTATTTTCTTGCTCTTTTTTTTTAATGTACCGTTCTTCGCCGTTCGGGAATAAATAAAGTTTTGTCTGATCTGATCTGATTTCTCAACAATGCAAGGGAACAAACAAACAACAAAAAAAGCCAGAGGAAGTCTATTACAGGAGTTTTGAGTCCTTCAGGGTTTTCAAAGTCCTTACTGCTTTCTTATTCTTAACATATGCCAACAGGCTGCAATAGTGCTTCAGTTCAACAGAACATTTTTTAAAGCAAGGTTTGGAATCAGGCCATTTGTTCAGGAAGAGTTCCAGGGTTTGGGAAAGTTAAAAAAAAAAAAATTCTCCATGACGTATTTCTTGTGCGCCGGGTCCCGTCGTCACGTGACCAAGCTGTTCCGCCCCCTGAGCTGCTGGCGGGCTCATTGACCAATCAGGTGACGCGATCTGGCCGCCATGTTACGACACACATCGGGTCTGTGCGACATATTGCAGATGGTTTTCATGTAATTGTTGAGAAAATCGCAAGAAAAAATGCCTGCATGTGCCGCAGTGAAATGCACCAACCGCCAGGTCAAAGGCTGTGGACGGACATTTCACCTGTGAGTACTGATAGGGCTGCTTTTAAAGTGTTTTTATTGACCAATAGAATCATGGAGTAGGAGTGAGAGCAACAACAACAACAACAGAAAACACCACACGGGGGGAGGGGTTGCATAAGAGGACTCAGATGTTAAAAGCTGTAAAGTATTTGTGTGCATTCAATGTTAAAATAACCTTATTTTTAATTGAATTAAATTGTTTGATTTCCTTTTTTTTTTAATTTGTAAAGATGATGGATGGAACTTTATTGATCCGTTTGTGAGGATTCCATCAGGGAAATTAAAATTCCAGCATCATTACAGAATAAACCTACGGAGCCGTAGAGGGGACATGGTGAATAAAAAAAATAACAAAGCGTGGGAACGACTTATAAGGCGTGTGCACGAGATATTAATGCGCGCGCACGAGTAGTTATGCGTGCGCTCGGGTAGTTAAAAGTGAGGGGACGAGTTACAAATCGTTCCCGCGCTTTCATTAAGGCGTGTGCACGAGATATAAAGGCGTGCGCACGGGTGAGGGAACGTCTTAATACGCGTTCCCTCGGTTTATATCCAAGGCGTGGGAATGATATCCTATGTCGTTCCTTCGACTTATTAAAATATTCCCATTCTCTCTCAGAACTCTCTTGAGGTGTCTCAGACTTATAATAAAGCCATGTTGGGATGCAAGTGCATCGAGGATTTCTGTGTATCTAAGTCCAATATTAAAATGTAATAAAATAGCGTCTAGTATTTCCGGAGCTACCATGGTGAGCTACAGCCTGTGTGTAGGCAACGAGATCAACGAAAACAAGGATATTGTGGGAATATTTTAATAAGTCGAGGGAACGATATAGGATATCATTCCCACGCCTTGGATATAAACCGATGGAAGGCGTTTTAAGACGTTCCCTCACTTTTTAATAACCCGTGCGCACGCCTTTATAACTCGAGCGCACGTATTAATATCTCGTGCACACGCCTTAATGAAAGCGAGGGAACGATTTGTAACTCGTCCCCTCACTTTTAACTACCGGAGCGCACGCCTTAACGCAAAGCGTGCGCACGGGTTATAACTCGTGCGCGCGCATTAATATCTCGTGCACACGCCTTATAAGTCGTTCCCACGCTTTATTTTTTTTATTCACCATGTCCCCTCTACGGCTCGGCTCGCTAATAAACAAAGGGAACTCATCTCATTATCTCTAGCCGCTTCATCCTTCTTCAGGGTCGCAGGCAAGCTGGAGCCTATCCCAGCTGACTACGGGCGAGAGGCGGGGTACACCCTGGACAAGTCGCCAGGTCATCACAGGGCTGACACATAGACACAGACAACCATTCACACTCACATTCACACCTACGCTCAATTTAGAGTCACCAGTTAACCTAACCTGCATGTCTTTGGACTGTGGGGGAAACCGGAGCACCCGGAGGAAACCCACGCGGATACGGGGAGAACATGCAAACTCCGCACAGAAAGGCCCTCGCCGGCCACGGGGCTCGAACCCGGACCTTCTTGCTGTGAGGCGACAGTGCTAACCACTACACCACCGTGCCGCCCTACTTGTAAACTTTCAAACATAAATTCAAAACAGCACTAAGACACGACCACACTATTCAAATACACTCACCAAACAAATTCTCTGTCATGCAAAATTTCACTAAACACTTTAGAAGTTGTACAGTTTGTTTCTGAAATGGTAGGGAAGACTAGTTTAATTTCACATTCAAATGTCCGTTATATTCTGATTTAAGGTATTTTTACCTTAAAATGTGTAACTGGCTGGTCGAACATTTGCTTATCCATGGAAATTCATTCTCCCGTGCAACCTGGTATTTACATTCATGTTTTTGCAGTTTGGTATTGGGTTTAGTGGCCATGATGAATGACTGCTTGTAAAAAATGTCGGACAGCCTGGGTGAATCCTACATTATGGAAGTGACTGTCGTTCTGTTCGTTGATTGGTTAAAAATCAGTTGACGTCAGCAGTGTTTCTCATACGATTCTGATTGGACATAATCGGGAGTATTTTTAACTTGGCGGTAGCGATTTCCCAAAACCGGGAGATTATCCAGTTTTTAACAAATACGATCGGGAGGCGGGAGACGGAGGCTAAAATCGGGAGCCTCTCATCGAAATCGGGAGGGTTGGCAAGTATGCGCCCTCTGTCCTCCAAATTGACACCAAATTGTCTTTCAGTTCAGATCTGATAAGTTATTCCAGTAGGAGATTGCATTTGGAACAGGAGTATTGATGGTGTATGATCATTTTTACAGCTTTTACACGTGTGTGCACAGTGCCGTTTGCGTGCACCCACCTATAGCACTTTAGGATGGTTTGCAAGAGCGAAAAAAACAAAAACAAAACGAGAAAATCTGTCATCATTTTGTCTGTTTTTGTTGAAAATCTGACAAATCTGGGATGAACGCTGTGACTGAGTCTGAGTTTTGATGGAAATGTCCCAGATGAGATCAAAGCCTAAGTCTAGACATGTTTGATATTGAATGTGAGAGCTCAAGCTCCGGGGCGGCTTGGTGGTGTAGTGGTTAGCACTGTTGCCTCACAGCAAGAAGGTTCTGGATTCGAGCCCAGTGGCAGATGAGGGCCTTTCTGTTACCCCTTTTCCACCAAATCAGTTCCAGGGCTGGTTCGGGGCCGGTGCTGGTTCACAACTCGTTCAACTTGCGAGCCAGCTGAGAACTAGTTTGCTTTTCCATAGCTCGCAGTGCTAAAGGAAGCCACATCATTGTCGCTGTATACGTCAGTTACGTCGCTACGTTTGCATAAACCTTGATGCGAATATCGAAGCAAAAACAACACGGAAGAAGCAGCAGCAACAGCAACAATAATAATAATGGATGACTTCACATTTGTACAGCTGCTGCTTCTCGTCGCTTAAAAATGGCGATCTTTCGCGGTCTTGTTATTGTTGTTGGTCTTAACAACTCCGCCCCCCCGCTGACGTAAGCGGTTCTTTCCTCTGGCCCAGCAGAGAGTTGGTGCTAGCCTGGAAACGGTTTTTCTGGCCCCAGAGCCAGTTCTTTGTCAGTGGAAACAGAAAACCCGGTTCCAAACTAAGCACTGGCCCCGAACCAGCCCTGGAACTGCTTTGGTGGAAAAGGGGCATGTGTGGAGTTTGCATGTGTCTGTATGGGTTTCTTCCAGAGACATGTGGCTCTAAATTGACCGTAGGTGTGAGTGTGAATGGTTGTTTGTCTCTATTACCCCTTTTCCACCAAATCAGTTCCAGGGCTGGTTCGGGGCCAGTGCTGGTGCTGGTTCACAAGTCGTTCAACTTGCGAGCCAGCTGAGAACCAGCTTGCTTTTCCATAGCTCGCAGTGCTAAGAGAAGACACGTCATTACGTCGCTGTATACGTCAGTTACGTCGTTGTATACGTCATACGTCATTGTATACGTCAGGTACGTCGCTACGTTTGCATAAACCTTGGCGCGAATATCGAAGCAAAAACAACACGGAAGAAGCACCAGCAACAACAATAATAATAATGGATGACTTTGCGTTTGTACAGCTGCTGCTTCTCGTCGCTTAAAAATGGCGATCTTTCGCGGTCTTGTTATTGTTGTCGGTCTTAACAACTCCGCCCCCCCGCTGACGTAAGTGGTTCTTTCCTCTGGCCCAGCAGAGAGTTGGTGCTAGCCTGGAACCGGTTTTTCTGGCCCCAGAGCCAGTTCTTTGTCAGTGGAAACAGAAAACCCGGTTCCAAAATAAGCACTGGCCCCGAACCAGCCCCGGAACTGCTTTGGTGGAAAAGGGGCACATGTGTTAGTCCTGTAATGATCTGACGACTTGTCCAGGGTGTACTCCGCCTCTCGCCCATAGTCAGCTGGGATAGGCTCCAGCTTGCCTGCGACCCTGTAGAACAGGATAAAGCGGCTAGAGATAATGGATGGGTGGAACTCAAGCTCAACAGCTCAGATTCAGAAAGAAAAATGAACTGAGTAAATCAGGAGCCTTAATGAAAGAAGGACCATAGCCTGAGGCAGAAATGGCAGTGAGGGATGCAAATAAAAAGACATGTTTTAGTTTGATCAGGAGTTATTTGCATTTACTTAAAGCTAAGCACAATCGACAAGGTAGATCATCCAGTAAAATCATCTACACGTCATGCTCAGGGCAGCACGGTGGTGTAGTGGTTAGCGCTGTCGCCTCACAGCAAGAAGGTCCTGGGTTCGAGCCCCGTGGCCGGCGAGGGCCTTTCTGTGTGGAGTTTGCATGTTCTCCCCGTGTCCGCGTGGGTTTCCTCCGGGTGCTCCGGTTTCCCCCACAGTCCAAAGACATGCAGGTTAGGTTAACTGGTGACTCTAAATTGAGCGTAGGTGTGAATGTGAGTGTGAATGGTTGTCTGTGTCTATGTGTCGGCCCTGTGATGACCTGGCGACTTGTCCAGGGTGTACCCCGCCTTTCGCCCGTAGTCAGCTGGGATAGGCTCCAGCTTGCCTGCGACCCTGTAGAAGGATAAAGCGGCTAGAGATAATGAGATGAGATGAGACGTCATGCTCACTTGCACAAATTGACAAAATGGGCATGATTGTCTGTTTTAACTGCGTGATTTTAGTTTAAATTGAGTGTAAGTTTCTTGATAAGTACTCTTTAAACCAGGGTTGGTCATATTTATTTAGGTATGATTTTAAGTTTGCCTGTACAAAGTGAATGGGAGATGTTTATCATGTTTATATTTCACTGACAGTTGACCAACCCTGACTTAAACTTCCTTTCAAAATATATTTGGAGGAAAATAAATTTTCTTGATATTTTGAATGCTGAACGGTCTCCATCTCCAATGGGATGGAGACCATGTTCAAAGAAACTGCAGATAACGTAAGAAGTGGAAGGGTTATTTTCTGATTTAGGGCGTATAATGTTGATAGTATAACTTTTATATATTTAGGTGCAAAATGGGGCCTAGGGTAAAATAACCAGAATTATTTTTTTCGCGGTGCGGTTTCCATCAAATCCTGCGCTCTGATTGGCTGGCAAGTGGGCCCATATTCTACAGTACGGACCCCGATTACGGACCTCTGGCGACTCGCTCGTTCACAACAACAACAAACATAGTAGCAATTTTTGTCAATATTTATCTTTTTTTTTTTTTTATAAGATTTATAAGATTATCAAAAATCTTATAAATTTTTGCCAGCATTTCTCAGGAGAATAGCATTAATTTTACATCATGGATAGCGATAACGACAGCCTTCACAGCGAAAGTGAGTTTTTACTACCCTGAGGAAGAAGAAATAAAAGAAAACATTTCAGGAGAAAGCTAAAAACCTGTAACTTGCTAACGCCGAGCAAAAACATGGCTGAATCCTGAATGACTCAATTTTGTATAAATAGGGGACTACACAGGCGGCAAAATGTAGTTTTGTTTTTTTTTTCCCTGCCATGGAAGTGCACTTGTATACCGAGGAGGAAGCCATTTGCATTACAGCCGTCAATGAGGATTCAAAATGGCGGCTCGGCTCGGTTTTCCCTTTCAGGCGCTCTTGTTTTCTGTTAGAATTTGGTAAAGAAAAAAATATATTATTTACCAGCTTCAGGTCGGTCCGTATGGTGAAATACCGTGACCTCGGCCTTGAATACTGACCTCGGCCCAGAGGGCCTCGCTCAGTACTTTCAAGACCTCGGTCACGGTATTTCACCATACGGACCTCCCAGCTGGTAAATAACATATATATCTGAATTCAAGAGGCGTTCACGTGCTCATCTGGCAATCACAATCACTGCTAACTTTTTAATACAACATGCACACGGAGCAAACCTTTCTCATGGTCCTGTGTGTGATGCTTAGGTCACTTTGAACGAATTGCAGTGTGATGGCAGACTGTGAGGTATAAAAATCAGCTTGAACGTTTTAAAGAAATGCCATGAAATTTCGGAATGGATATTTGGTCTTCGTGGACATGGTTCTTGAATGTAGCGTGTAGACAGATTTTTTTTTTCTTTCGCTCCCCCAAGTGGTGGAGTATGAATAGTATACATTCAGAGTCTTTTTGAGGGTATCAGTGCACACACGAGCTGTGTCATGTACTGCATTATTTAGCAATAAAACTGAGCTGTGTCAGATTAGTTGTCTAGTTCAGTTGTGAAAATGGTTTATAAACATAGTGTTTACTTGTAAACGTGTAGGGCCGAGGCTAAATATGCCATCCTATCACGCTCATAGAATTTTTTTTTTTTAATGTGATGTCATTTCTAAATAATTAATAATATAAGTGTTTTAATACAATGCTGTGTGTATGATGTCCATGTCCGTTTGTGTTCTTTACAGATTTCCCTTCAGCCGTCCAAGTGTGCTTCAAGAGTGGCTGGCGACCATGAGGAGAGACAAGTGGACACCAAGCCGTAGGTCAGTCCTTTGTTCAGACCATTTTGAAGCAGAGTGCTTTGACCGTACCGGCCAAACGACCCGCCTTAAGGAAGATGCCGTCCCAACCATTTTCAAGTTTTCAAAGCGTCTGCAGAAGGTATTTTTATTTTTATTTTTTTCTTCTCATGGATCCCCCCCCCCAAAAAAAAAGTTACCTTACAGAGGAAAACTAGAGTACATTTTACAATATATTTTACCCTTTATTGAAAACAATGATTCAGCCTTTTTTCTTTATTATTATCTCATCTCATTATCTGTAGCCGCTTTATCCTGTTCTACAGGGTCGCAGGCAAGCTGGAGCCTATCCCAGCTGACTACGGGCGAAAGGCGGGATACACCCTGGACAAGTCGCCAGGTCATCACAGGGCTGACACATAGACACAGACAACCATTCACACTCACATTCACACCTACGGTCAATTTAGAGTCACCAGTTAACCTAACCTGCATGTCTTTGGACTGTGGGGGAAACCGGAGCACCCGGAGGAAACCCACGCGGACACGGGGAGAACATGCAAACTCTACACAGAAAGGCCCTCGCCGGCCACGGGGCTCGAACTCGGACCTTCTTGCTGTGAGGCGACAGCGCTAACCACTACACCACCGTGCTGCCTATTTTTTATTATTATTATTATTTGTACTATTTAGGATTTGTGTGATGGTTTTCGTTAGTTATTTTAAAAGGTACTGACTGCAAAGTCATCTGAAATTCTCTCTTTTTTTTTTTTTTTCTGCATGGCATTTTCCCATGTCTTGCAAGAACAATCATATTGATGTGCTGGGGGTCACTTTTCTCCATTGTGGAACCAAATATCCTACTTCCTGAGGTAAACAGTATGGCTCCACAGAAATAGCAAATTCAATTCATTTATTTATTTATTTAAATGTAAGGCGCTTTAACCAAGATGGCGATGCACGGAAAACTTCGTGCTGATTAAAAATGTATTTTATACCAGCAGATTGCGTTACGTCCAAAAGCTGAAACATGCAGGCATCACAGGTCTGTATAATTTACCCAGAAATGTATTTATATATTACTTATTCTGCACACTGCACGCACTCTGTCTCTTTCTCTCTGCGCTTTCACTGTTTCAGATAGGTTAAATGCAGAAGAGGAATTTCACTGTTTGAGTGGACATGTAACAAAAATAAAGGCTTTGAAAATAAAAACCAGGGCCTTGATGTAGCATAATTCATGGTGTTTAGCTGAATCTGCGTTTTCAGTACATAACAAACATGCTGCTAGTTGAGCCAAGCGTTAGGTCTAATAAAATGTATCGTGTCCAAAGCCCACATCCAGATCTACATTTTTACCATTGCACAGAGCTTTCACATTAACCTGATATAAAATGCTCTCTACACACAGAGGAATGTTTTTCTTCCTGTTTAACTGCAGTTCGCCATTTTTCTCATCTTTCTGGGTTCACCGGGAAGCAGTAAAAAGTTAAACCAGGCTTATCTCCACGTCTGTTATTACATCCAAAAGCACTACATGTCTCTGGAATTGTTCTTTTAGATGGAACTTCTACAAGTTTATCTGTAGATATTTCCTGAATTTGGCTTACAATCATTCGCATACACTTGTGCCAGTCATTGTCCAACACAAAGTTTGGCCAGATAAACAAATCTCCATACTCGTTACTGTGGAGTCGAGCTCATGCATTCTAAGGCTAAGATAGCTAAGCATGAGCTCGAATGACTTAGTAATCCGTCCAGAAAAATGATCTAACCTTGCTCTATCTTGCAGTTGCACTCACTAGACAGGCTTTCCTTTTTTTTTCCCCCGCTGGCAGGAGAGCAGAGTCTGCCATGTTTGTCCATGCCAACTTGTTTTGGTTAAAAGTAGGTCAAACTCGCCCCACGGTGGTCACAAATTGTTGCTCACTTGCTTCGGCAATTTTCAGAATTGTAAAATGTGGGAAGCTTTAGATCACCTATGATACACGGTGTGTGTAGCAGTGAAACATCTCGAAGCTCCAATAGAAATGGAACATTTTGCCCAGAATTCAACTTTGCAGTCAGAACCTTGAAGTCAATCTTTAAAAGTCAATCTTTTAAAGACTTGAAAATACTGATGATGGCAAATGGGAGGGGAAAAAGTGCCCCCCCCCCCCCCCCCCCCCCCCCCCCCCGAATATCATTCTGACTAGTATCAGTATGAAATTGCATTGCTGTTACATCGCCACTCATTTTATTTATGAAAAGTAAAATACTAATACGTGTCATGATATCAGCGGAGCGTGTTCTGGTTCACGATAAATCGGCTCCTTCTGGAGTCCAGATTAGTATCAATACAAGAATAAAGGTAATGATGGCATTTTTAAATATGCCCCTTAAACAACAGGATCCCTAATTAAGAGGATAAAAAAAATACTTTTGCTGGTTTGTAAACACATGTAAAAGGAATGTTCAGTACTTGTCAAAGAAGTGAAAATGTACTTTTTCTGTTTCCATTTAAAAGTGCATTATATTTTGTGTTCTGAAAATTATTTCCCTCAGATCGTTCACATATTTCGATAATTTTTAAAGTTGAATACTTTCGAGCTGCCTGTCCTTAAAACAAAGACAGCGCCTCCAGTGGTGAAAAGAATGTCCCACATATACATATGACCTCTGTGTGTGTGTGTGTGTGTGTGTGTGTGTGTGTGTGTGTGTGTGTGTTGGTTGGTTTATTAGGTGATCTGTACATGGCCAAGTCCATGATTATGTTACGTCACTTTTTTTTTTTGCTCCCTCTTGGAATATAATTTTCTGCCATATGAAGATGCATTAATCCAATAATTCTGTTTTGGTCGTGTAAATACTTGAAGACTGTACATGTACCTACATCACACTATCAAAGAAAGTCCTGAGAATGCTTCTCTGACTAATAACAAGTAATTGAATTTCGGTTTGTTTCGTTACACAAAAAGGACATGAGAAAAAAGAATGACAAGTCTTTGTGCAAAAAATTCTCTCATACTGGGTTCATCTGAAACTGAAAGTGTGATCTCCATACAATGCTGCTGTCCTGGCAATTATTTTGATGCGTTACTTAAACCAAAATAAATAAATCCATTTCAACTATAAGACCAAAATCATGGCTTGCTGCATAATGGAAAGTTGTATTACAGTTTGTCCATCAGAATTTAAACGATCACTTTTGGCATTAAAATGGGTTTGATTTTGAAAAGCAAACCAGTTCCTGGTTTATTTATTTATTTATTTATTTATTAAAATGTCCTTTACACTATCCAATAAAAAAAAAAGCTGCAAGAAATTTGTTGTAAATATAATTTTCCATCAAACCCCTCCATTTGGATCATGTGTGGGTCCGTCTCAGAAACTGGTCTCTCATTTGGGACATTATGGTAAAAAAAATAAATTTTCTAATTTTACTTTTTTTTTTTGCATTTTACCTAACACTCAATGTTTCTTTTGTCATGTTTAATAAGAATAAAGATAGTATCTTGCTTTATCTGGCCTCCACTGTGGAAATGTTTTTTTTTTTATTACAATTCGAATGCTTTTGTAAAATTGATTTCCATCTAAAATAACTCCATCATGAAGAATTAAAGCCCCTCCTTCACAGCTGAGTGAAAATATTGAATAAATTTCCTCTTTTTGATTGCTTGGGTTAAAAATGCCAAGTTATGATGACTGAATTGATTATTCACTTAAATATGAATAATATGATACATTTTGGGGATTTGATTTGGCGAAATGGGACACGATGGAAAAATCAAGAACACACTGGAAAGATGAGAATAACGGCGGTGGTAAAAGAACAGCGACTGTACCGGCTGAAGGTCGCGCGGGTCTCTGCTGCGGCGCGCGAACAACGGGACATCACTACCGCACCGGACGGAGCGGGGGCGGGGCAAAATGACTGGCCGTAGATTCGATCAAAAGTTCGATCTAAATTGACCATGGTTGCAAAATATTGGCCAAAAATACGCAAACACTACGAAATATGAAAGTAAGATGAAAAAGAAACAAAACATTCTATTGCCTTATACTGCAAGACTAAAACAAAATAAAATGTCAAAACTCTCCTTTTCAGCGATAACATCCGAACAGATCACCTGCGTAACAGAAAGACTGCAAACGGAAGCACAATCAACTTCTAACTGTTGGAGTGGAAAATTCCATTCTACACATGCAAATTGTTAATGTGTGTCCTTCCCCGCACACACACAACACGCTACGATAAAAAATAGGCCACAACTCATTTTATAGCTCAGAAATTCATACAAGACCAGCTACCATCGTGACATATTCTGTAAGAAACATATTCTATACCCAACTTTCAGCTTTCGTTTTAAAAAACAAAATCGCAGATTTATAACTAAATTTTTATATGGCGTAGAGATTTTAAGTTACTACTTTTGGTGAGGTCGTGACCTTGACCCTGAGGCTTTCCGTTTAGATCAAAACACACAATCGTATTGGTTTTGGGTCTGCGGGAAACGGAGTTACAATGATGAACGTTTTATTACGGTTATGATTATTTTGTGAGCGCACCAATCCTTAGGTGTATAAAGTTACAACTTAAAATACAATTAGTGATAACTGTAGACTTTTCAGTGGACTACAACCTTTTTAAGGGAATGCGATGTAGTCAACCGTTTATCATGTCCCAGATCAAGCCGCCATTTTTCCACAAATTTGCAGAATTTTTGCCAAATTCTGAATATTCACATCAAAGATTTAGTTTTATCTGTATTATTTCTTTCGTCATTTTATTTCAAATTAAAACCAACATCATTCAAAACCGTATAGTTTATTGACTGAGTAGTGGGGCACCCCCACAGTACCCAGTTGCTGAGACAGACCCATGTACACGTTTCCTATATAGTTTTGGTTCTCTGATAAGGAGGTATTTACAAGTGGAAGTTTTGGTGAGAAATGATAGCCTCAACTCTTCCAATATAATTCCAAGTATACATCGATTTAATCGAAAAAAAATCTAATTGGATTCGCATAAGAGCCAATCGAAACGTTGATGTCGTAGCCTGTAATTCATGGAATTGCCCATATGTAAAGAATCTTCCATTGTTTGCCACAACATTGTTGATCAGATTTAATTTCCAGAATAAAGAATGGTTTCTATGAATTTATATTAAATTGTAAATTCTGCAATGAATACATCAGTTGAAACTCAAATTCCTTCAGTATTGTAAAGAATTTTTTTTTTCCCCCTTCAGGTCAGGCGATCAGCCAGAAAGCTACAAAAGGAGAGGAACACTACACAACAGACTTCTGATCCGAAGGCTGAAGTTACCCCGGCGAAGCCAGTGTCACCCAGTTCGTCCCACGTCTATGTAGATCACTGCTATTCTACAATGCAAAGTCTAAAGACGGTAAAGGGAAGGCTTGATGTAGCCGTTGACCAAATTGATATTCTCCAGAAGAAGGTAAAGTTCTTGCAACAGAAGTCACGTCGCCTGAGTAAGAAGGTGACCTTTCTGCAGGAAGCTGTAGACACTCTAAGAAACCAGAAGCTTGTTTCTACCAAAAGAACGAGGATGCGTTCGAAGAGTTTTTCCTAATGTCCCTGCAGAGGTGATGAAGAGACTCTTGGCAAACAAAGCCAGCAGAAAGCCGAGTCGGAAGTCTTGTCCACATGACTGTGAGAATAAAGTGAAAATGGCAAATAAAGTGAGAAAATAATCCTGTTTCGACAACCGTCGTAAATGGAAAGGAAGAAGGATACACTGTATAAGAGAGAAACTAAAATAATCTCAGTAAAAATAATTACAGGCGTCAAAGAGCTGTTCAAAAAATGATCAGAGACTGAACTGGAAAAGGGAAAAACCAACAATGAAGCGGAGTGCGATAAAGATATGTGAGGAATGTGGGTAAATAAAGTTGAGGAAAATAAGAGGAGGTAATTGGGGGAGTCATAAAATACTTTCCTTGGGCCAAATTTGATCAGCTATGACGGTTTAACATGTAAACCAAGTACACGCGTCTGCAGAACGATGAGTGTGGGCGGGGCGGCGCAAGATGGTGGCCAAAGAAGACACACATTTTCATCCCCCACGAACATTTTCTAAACATTATGGAAGCCATGTCTACTTTGTAATATTTCAGTACATCTCCCTGCTTAGCTTCACAAAAGAAAGTGCCTTAAACTCGACGGTTCCATCCAGAGATCAGATGAACTCAAAGCTAATACTCGCGTTCTACAAAACCGGACTCCTGAGAACATGCCCCCTCCTGAGCACGGTATTAAACGTAAGAATAAAGAAAAAATGCTCAACACCAAACGAGCTTCGCCTAAAGGTGTGAAGACGACGACTTTGACGCTCTCTGATACACAGGCTCACTCTGCAACCACTGTTTACACCGTCTCGGAGGACGCGTACTGCAGCACTAAAGATCGCTGCCAGAGTCTAGCCCCAATACCCCAGCTAGATCAGATGAGGAAAGGACGAAAGGTGACTTGACACTTAATGATTTACAAAACGACATGGCTGCCATTATCCATGGATGCTCTGGTGATCTGGAGAGCATGATAAACCACAAAATAGTCAGCATTGATGCTTAAAAAAAACTATTGATTTCGTGTTTCGAGAGATCGAAACCCTGAAAACTGACATGAGATCAGTGAAGACCACAAATGAAAATAATGTCAAGATGCTGTCAGAGGTGGAAATGAAAATTGACGAGGCAGAGAGACACCAGCAAAGATGGAACCTCGGGCTCTGTGGCATCCCCGAAGACAAAGAAGAAAATATCAAAGCTAAAGTTACCGATATTTGCTATGCTGTTGTCGGGGAGAGCCAGGGAAAAAGAATTAGAGAAGATATTGACATCGTTCACCGCCAAGAACGACCATCATCCGCTTCTGCAGCAGAACAACACGAGACCTAGTATGGAGAAAGGCAGAGGGATGCAATGTTCTCCCAGAACGCGACCTGAGGTTTACAGAGGCTCTCACTGCTCTCCGGGAGAAACTCTGGCTGCTGATCGATGCGGGAAAGAAAGCACACTTGGCTGGAGTTTGTGTAATAATGGAGGGGAAAGATGTTCGTCCATCACCATCTCTGTTTGAAGAACAACATGCACAGATGGACACCTGAAGAAAGAACGTACCATCAGTGCTCCCTGTTTGCGCGGACTGCTCATTGCGCATTCTGCTCTCAGGAACAATGTCATTTATTGCACTTGTACCTGGGAGATCATTGTTATACCGTTCCAGTTGATGTTACTCTGAACTTGATGGGGGATGGATATTGTTTACTTTGTTTGCAGTCATTTTTACATCATCTTTCAGTTATTTCTCTCAATGTCAGGAGTTTACGGCAAAATATTAAACATAAAGCTTTGTTTTTATTTGCCAAACAACAGAAATCTGACTTTTTTTTTTCTTTTTCCAGGAGTCACATTCCGTGGTAAATGACGCTTCCTTTTGGAAAGCCCAGTGGGGAAATGATATGGTTCAGAGAAATTGACAGGGGTTTGCTATCCTTAAAAACACCTTTAATGGGAATATTTTGCACTCAGAACCTGGCCCTAATGGCCGACATGTTATTCGTTCTTAACACAAATAACAACATTCTCCTTCTGGCCAACATTTATGGCCATAACTCCAAACTCGAAAATTACTTTTTTGACTTGATCTCCTCGAATCCTGTTTTACACCTTGGTTATCCAGATACCCAAACCTCATCCTTTTTATGGGTGGAAATTTCAACATCGCTTTAGATGGCCTGTCATGCACACCTTTAACTTGATAGACATATGGAGGGGGGAAACTCCTAATATAAAATCTTTTCCATGGCGTAATAAAACCTGCACCTCTGTGTCACGCATAGATTATTGGTTAATTTCTGACTGAACGAATAGGAGTAATATTTTTGATAAAAGTGCATATTCTGAACCAATTTCGCGTTTTTTTTAAATGAAAGTACGTCCCTTTACACACTCATCCAGAAGGGTAATTTTGCACAAGGCCATCTGTCTACAGCAGAAAAAAATAATAACAAAACGCGTCTGGAAAAATCCCAAGGGAGTCTGGAGCCAGATTCGTGACGTCACCTGCGGAAGCGCCAGCAGGCTGCGCGAGCTTTGCACGGTTTCAGTGCACAGCCTGTGTAGACCAAGCGCTCCCGTTTCTCTCTCATTGTCCGGTCTTTTGGAAAACGATGAGTACTAATCCCATCAAGATTGGTGTTGCTACACCCTCCTACGATACATCTGTTAACCATTTTAATAATTATGCGATAACGTTGAAGAAATTTGCAGAAAACCACCAGGTCATTTTCTCATAAACAAACCAGCGCTGGCATAGGATTCAGAAGGAGGCGTCTCGCATGCGACGCCACGAAAATCAATGTTTCCTGGGAAATCCAAATGCCGAGTTTTTCCAAGGCGGACCAATTCGCCTCGAATGGCTTGATTTCAACTGAATTGTTCAGGTGTTGCACAAGGTAAAAAAAAACTGCACAAAATGTGACAGATATTTGACCAAAGTTTAATATAAAATAGAATTACATTGATCTTGCTCCTGAATTTACCCGTGATATGCACTTTTAATGTATCAACAACTCCCTTAACAGACCGCAGGGCCGTGTCCCTCTTAATCTCGTTTAGTCCTAACTTCACTCATGTATGCAGAGGCTCTTATTGGAAACTAAATAACTCTGTTTTAAAGCATGATTTGGTTTTTAAGAAGGTTCAAAGTTTGAGAAAATGCTTTTGGAGCAGAACTTTAATTGATAAATGCTTTGGCAGAAATTGGGAACTTTTTCAAATTTGAGGTGAGTAAATTTCTGAGAGAATGCGGATCCTTTTTATCCCCCTTTGGCCGAAAGGCCAGAAGGGGGATTATGTTGTGGCGAAGTCCGTGTGTCTGTCCGTCCATCCCGGAAAGGGTTCTCACCTTCTGAAATCAACTCCTCTCACAATTTTTAAGGAATTTCACGAAACTTGGCAAAAGGCTTTGTTATAGGACAGTAATACACACATGTATTGCAAATTTGTTTGCAATATATTGTGCTCTCGGCGCACTCTTGTTATGATCTAAATCCAGAAAAATGAAGAAACAAAGATGACTACTAAAATAACTGCTCTCGCTCAAATTACACCTGAAAACTTATCAGAATGTCATAAACAAGCATTAATTTTCCAACAGAATAAACTGGATGATGTGTATAGAATGAAAGCAGAGGGTGCATTTGCGAGATCAAGAAGAAAATGGTTGGAAGAAGGGGACCAAAACAAAATGCCACTTTTTTTATTTTCTCAGATGAGAAAAATCTCGGAGTAAAATCAACTCAATCCAAAAACAATATAAATGGAACCGTTACTGATGATCCTGTTAAGAGAGCTAATTACTGTTCTTTTTATACAAATCTATACGACTCGCAGGATAATGAAATGGCAGCTAATGATTTTTTTAAACATCTCACTGAAACAAAATCCATCCAAACTGATTTAAAAAAAAAAGTTTGTGATACCCCAATAACCTCAAAGGAAGTCTTGTTTGCCATTCACCACTTAAAACTTAACAGATCTCCAGGGGTAGATGGCTTGACCGGAGTTTTATTTATCCTCCTTTCTCCATGGTTTATTTCCAGAAACCATTGAAAACCAAAGTCTCCCTCCCTCCTACCGTGTCTCAAGGACTCCTAATCCTTATTCCAAAACCTAAAAAAGATCCACTTCACCTTGACAACTGGTGACCTATCTGCTTTCTTAATAATGATTAGAAAATTCGAGCCCAAATATTTGCAAAAAGAATAAAAATTGTTTTTGACCACATTACTGATGAAACCCAAGTTGGCTTGATGAGTAACAGACGCATATCCAGTAACATTAGGCTTGTCTTCGACCTCATTGACCATGCTGATCTCTGCAACAACAATAGTTTTCTTCTATTTATAGATTTCTATAAGGAGTTTGATGCAGTCGAACACGAATTTATATTTCTAGCCTTCGAAAAATTTGGCTTTGGCCCTTATTTTTGTACAGCTATTAAAACTATATGTATAAAAATGCTAATTGTTCAGTTAGACTTCATGCAGACAGACACCTCTCTTGTGCCTCAGTCACAACCGGCCGTACGTGCTCTTACGGCCGGTCTACGTGTAAGAAACGCACGGAGGGCGCGCGTGTGACGTGCTGATTTTCGAGCCGTAGACTGGCCGCAGAGGTTCTTTGTCATGTCAAACAAACTTTACGGGCGCTTACGTTTTTTTCAGGTTGCAAGACAAACTTACGGCCAACGTGCGTCTTTCTCCACGAACAAAAAAAACGCAGCGATTTGGGGAAACGCCAAAAATCGCACAGCCAAAAAAATCGTACGTCCGGTTGTGACCTAGGCTTTAGATTTAATCCAAATCGTGGCGTTAGACAGGGCTGTCCAGTCTTGCCGTACTTGTTCCTGATTTGTGCTCGACTGCTTTCTCATTACATTAAACTTAATCCCTTGAAAGGTATCGCAGTCAACCAGCTTGCTGATGACACTATTTTATTTTTAAAAGATGCTTCACAAGTAGCTATTGAAACAATTAAAACCTTTTCTAATGCCTCTGGTCTTTGTTTGAACATCAACAAGTGTTACCTTATAAGTATTACCTCTATCTCTAACATTCCTGTGAAAGATTCAGTTACTTACCTTGGAATTGCCATCAACAAAAACCCCAAGACTCGAGATGCCTTTTGAATTTCGACCCCATCTTTGGAAAGGTGCAAAAAAACCTTTAACTCATGGCTTTCAAGAGCTTTATCCCTCAAGAGTTTTATTGAGCAAAGCAGCGAGCATAGCCTTACCTCTACATGTCAGCAAGCGGACCTCTAATGCCGTTGATAAAATGCTTTAAGTCTGTATAGAAAAACAAAATGCACTATTTTAGAAAATCAGTCTTTATGAGCTCATGAACTTCCTTGAATTTTCCACTTTCAAAATCAACCGGCTAAAACAATTTCTTAAAACTCCTCAATTTGGAATTGGACTTCAATTTTGAACTTTACTCCCAATTACATTTTTTTTTTCAAAACTTCGAGGTGTCAAATTTATTCTACTATGCAGCTATGATATTAATAAAATCCCCCTGAAGTTATCAAATTTCCAAAAACAAATGCTTCGTTCTTGGTCTTTAATTTACAAGCACAATTTTTTTTCCCCTCACAGATACGATATCTGGAACAATAGAGACCCATCAACACACATCGTTATTCTTGGAGACCCGGTTTGCCCATGGTATTTCTCTGGTTACTCAACTCCTCGATTCTAGTGGTATGTTAATGTCGTAGTCTGAATTTTTCTAAACCAATATTTAACAGTTATTCCACGAAATCGAGTCGGACATGAGCTGATAGACGACGAGGCGCGTAGCACCGAGTTGTCTATAAGCCATGTACGATGAGATTGAGTGAGTGGAATAACTGTTTTATTCTATCCATGTTCACTGGATTTTGAGAAACGGCATATTTATTTTTTGCAAATTCAATAAATAAAAACTTTTTATACAAAACGTTGGACAAAGTCATTTCAGCTTAGAATGTAAACAAACCGGCGAAGTGACGGTAGCGATTTGTGAAAAATGCGATAATAGTTATTACCGTCAAATACTTTAATTCCATATTTTGCTGCTTTTATTTTTGGGGGTTTTCTTCTTTAGGGTTTTTTAGCGGTTGGCAAACCAACTTAAAGGTGCGTTATCGCCACCGACTGGGCTGGAGTGTGGAACAGGAGCTATTGGGGGGGGGGACTATATTCTTTTAGCTATTTCTGTTTCTTTTAAATACTTGACACACTTTTGAGGTTTTGTTTTTGAGTAGTTTTTATTTCATCCTCAGTTGGTTCAGCAACACAGTCTGCCTTTTTGTTTTTCTCTACTCATGGTATACAAGCTGATAGCCTAGTAGAGCTACCTAATAGAGTAGCCAATCAGAGCGCATGATTGCTCATATCCAGTGAATGTGGATAGAATATAAACAAGTATACCTGTACCACCAAGGGAATACGCCCTAGTTTTTGACGCAATCCCTTGTGGTGTCATCTTGCTTTTTTAGAAACTCGGTCCCTTCTGTATTGTCCCCGTTACCACTAGATCCTACTGTTACTGATGTTAGCTGGTTCTGTTTCTCCTCAAGGAAAAAAAAAATTATAAAAATATTATTCGTGGTCTATTTCAAAAAGAAATTGTCCCTTTCAAATATCTCCTACTGGAATAACATCAGATCTGAACTGGAAAAAAAAATTTGGAGTCTTCCCTCTCAATAGGATTATGAATAAGATCAAAGCAGTGACTTTCAAAATGATTCATCGCATTTATCCCACCAAGGTTTTTCTCTCTTCTTCTTTAGTGTTCTGCCTGACGGCAGGTCAGAAGGATTACAGTAGTGGCTTCCCGTTGCCTTCTACTGGATTATCAGAGGTTTTCTCCTCTCAACCATTCACACACGCGGGCAATTTAGAGCCACCAATTAGCCTAGCCTGCATGTCTTTGGACTGTGGGGGAAACCCACGCAGACACGGGGAGAACATGCAGACTCCACACAGAAAGGCCTCCGTTGGCCACTGGGCTTGAACCTAGAACCTTCTTGCTCTGTGCCACCCCAAGGTTTTTCTACAAAGATACAAAAAAAGACATCAATGTGAATTGCTCTTTTTGTCGACTGGCTTGTGAAAATATCAAACATTTTTTATTTTGGTTGTGTCCCTGCTCTTCTGTTTTGGTGACATGTTTGTGCATTTATTTCCTAAAATATTGATGGTCATTTCTCATTAACCTATGAAAATTTTTGAGGTTTTTTTTTTGGGGGGGGCTTTTTTCACCTTTATTGGATAGGACAGTGTAGAGACAGGACAGGAAATGAGTGGGAGAGAGAGACGAGGAGGGATCGGGAAATGACCTCAGGTCGGAATCAAACCCGGGTCCCTGGATTTATGGTATGGCACCTGAGCCACGACGCCCCTTGAGGTTTTGTTTTTGAGTAGTTTTTATTTCATCCTCAGTTGGTTCAGCAACACGGTCTGCCTTTTTGTTTTTCTCTACCATGGTATACGAGCTGATAGCCTAGTAGTAGAGTAGCCAATCAGAGCGCATGATTGCTCATATCCAGTGAATGTGGATAGAATATAAACAAGTATACCTGTACCACCAAGGGAATACGCCCTAGTTTTTGACGCAATCCCTTGTGGTGTCATCATGCTTTTTTTTTTTAAACAAACCCTTCCTTTAAAACAAAGCAATTCTAGATTATTAATCTGATCCTTTACTTGCAAAATCACATATCTATAAATCCCAAGTTCTCTAATTACAGACAATCTTTTCTATTTTTCAAAAAAATAAATCCCAATACTTTTCACTCAGTTGAAAAATCTAAAAAGTGTTAAGGTTATTTTAAGACTGAATGTATGCAAATACTTTAAACTTTTGTAACATCCGAGTTCTCTTATGTAACGCCCTGCACTCTCAGAAATACAGGTCCAGTAGGAGTCTATTTCTGTACCCCAAGGTACAATCTACACAAATGTACCTCTAGGACTCATTATTGGACCTCAAGGTTAGTGCCAAAAAGATACATATATGTTCCCTTGCAGTATTTTAAAGAGTACAAATACACTACCGTTCAAAAGTTTGGGGTCACTTTGAAATTTCCTTATTTTTGAAAGAAAAGCACTGTTCTTTTCAATGAAGATCACTTTAAACTAATCAGAAATACACTCTATACATTGCTAATGAGGGCGGCACGGTGGTGTAGTGGTTAGCGCTGTTACCTCACAGCAAGAAGGTCCGGGTTCGAGCCCCGTGGCTGGCGAGGGCCTTTCTGTGCGGAGTTTGCATGTTCTCCCCGTGTCCGCGTGGGTTTCCTCCGGGTGCTCCGGTTTCCCCCACAGTCCAAAGACATGCAGGTTAGGTTAACTGGTGGCTCTAAATTGAGCGTAGGTGTGAATGTGAGTGTGAATGGTTGTCTGTGTCTATGTGTCAGCCCTGTGATGACCTGGCGACTTGTCCAGGGTGTACCCCGCCTTTCACCCGTAGTCAGCTGGGATAGGCTCCAGCTTGCCTGTGACCCTGTAGAACAGGATAAAGCGGCTAGAGATAATGAGATGAGACATTGCTAATGTGGTAAATGACTATTCTAGCTGCAAATGTCTGGTCTTTGGTGCAATATCTCCATAGGTGTATAGAGGCCCATTTCCAGCAACTCTCACTCCAGTGTTCTAATGGTACAATGTGTTTGCTCATTGCCTCAGAAGGCTAATGGATGATTAGAAAACCCTTGTACAATCATGTTAGCACAGCTGAAAACAGTTGAGCTCTTTAGAGAAGCTATAAAACTGACCTTCCTTTGAGCAGATTGACTTTCTGGAGCATCACATTTGTGGGGTCGATTAAATGCTCAAAATGGCCAGAAAAATGTCTTGACTATATTTTCTATTCATTTTACAACTTATGGCGGTAAATAAAAGTGTGACTTTTCATGGAAAACACAAAATTGTCTGGGTGACCCCAAACTTTTGAATGGTAGTGTATATGTTCCCTTGCAGTATTTAAAGAGTACAAATAAGTACTTTGGAGGATACTGCCCCAATGACAAGCCGTTGTGCCCCTAAAGCTACAATATTTTCTCAGAATGTGGTTTTACTGGCTTTGCGTTATGTTTTCTATTGTTGTTCCTGTTATCAAGCCTACTGTATGATTTCTATTTGTCAATAAAAACGACTTAAAAACTTAACGTATTATCCTTGAGAAACCTATTTCCATGTTATTCAGGAACAACTGCAGTTTTTTTATATAATGATGACAAATAAAACTTATGTTACCTACCTTTTACCCTGTTTTATTAATTTATCCAAGAATATTAGAAATCCAAGTCAATAGTGTGTCAACCATAAGATTTTCAAGTTTGGCCGCCATAACGGTTTACGTGCATACAGTCTGACGACGCACCCAAATCCGTGGTATGGTACGTATTAAAAGTTCAACATGGAACAAAATATGGGGGAATTTGTGTACCCAAAGCATTGCCAGAACCAATTACTGTAACTGTGGATGAACGTTCTGATGTTACAGGTGGTTCATGTTCTGTCTACAAACCCTTTTCATCAGTATTACACATACAATGAGGTTTGTCCAAAAGATCATACTTCTTCAAAATTGTATGTAATTCTTCAAAATAAGATGAAACAACATCCTCAGATGTTGATTCGGCTTGAGCAGCTGACAGGCCTCTAGGTTTTGTGACGCTTAATTCAGGCCAATGCTTCATAAAGCCTTCTAGTGGGCTGTGAATTTTTTTCAAGTTTGAAGCTAAATACAAAGTAGTTCAGGATGTCGTAGTATCCCAAATCTGGTAGCTGGTTTGCCATACATTTTTCAAGTGGAATAAATACATTTGGGGGTAAGTTAAGAAGAACAAGCCTTTATTTTGTCACATTCCTCCTCTACATTTAACATGCACACGCACAGTGAGGGAGAGAGCACACAATAGGCAGAATAAATAAATGTTTGTAGGTAAATTATATGGATCTATGATGCCTGCTGGAAGCGAAGAGCAGGGAGGATTGAGAATCAAGCCGCTGTGGTTTGTTTACACCTGATGCTAAAACTTGTAGCATCCTAGCAACCATCGCAAGAATGTGTACAAAAAGCCCAGAAACTCCTATTTACCTGGGCAAAAACGACACAGGATTTATCTTGTAGTGCCCTGATCCCCAGATCTTTAACCCAGCCATGTGTAAAAAGTTGTATGCCTCCATGCTCTTCCAGGTTTTCATCTATGTGTCCATGTAGAACGATTTCTGCAGCACCAGGTAGTTTGAGATGTCGGGGAACTCAACAGATGGATAATTTTCCAACTCGAATGAATGAATGAATGAATGACTTTTATTTAAACACGATAAGTTGATCAGCAGAGCTGGTGGGGTCATGCATGTACAGATACAAATAATTACAAATACAAACGACTAAAAATATACACAATCTTTAAAAAAAAACCCTTAAATCTGTTAATTGTCTTCACATTAAGTTAATAGCATGCGTAACATATGCATATATATCATTATGCATGTTGTCATTGTATTTAGTTACGGCTACGATAGGGTCAATTTATTCTACTAATGTCAAATTTAGCTAGAAAATTTTTTTCATAAGAAAAATCCTTTGTTAGCGTGTAAGGATCTAATCCCATTGAGTGGTTTCTATATTTACTTCTTCTGAGTGTGATTCTTGGTTTTAATAACTTGCTTGTTTGCTGTACATAAACATGGCAATAAGTTCTTGTGTTAATGGACCAGACTCCACTTTTGGATCATTAATCCCTTTTGACTGAGAATGCCCTGCATGCATGGTTTGGCTTCTGGCTCATCCATACAGTTTTAAATACAATACCTACAATTAAAAACAGTTTGTTTTTATTGCATTTATTTAATTCCTGGGCTCCCATCTGCAACAGGGTGTGATGTTGCATCCCATTAATACACTTTACAATAGATTATTAGATTCTAATAGAATAGATGAGCCAAAATAATTAGGGATCTTTTTTTAATGGGCCCTTAACGTAGAAAAGGTTGAGAACCCCTGCTTTAAACCATTTCATGGAAAAAGGATGGTCTTTATTACACTTCTGGAGGCTGAAGGTGTACTCTGAGGCCAAGGTGACAACTTCTGGCTTGGTGTCCAATCCTCCATAACTTTAACGTGTTCCACAAAAAGAGCATCATCACCATCAAGGGAAAGCACAGGTGATAAACCTGAAGATGATTTTTCTGGGTCGACTCTTCCAAGAACTCTTTGTCTTTGTGTCGTCTCAGGAACACAGTAGACATTTGCAGCTTTCCATACTGACATTCCTCATTCTTTTACTGCAAAATACAACCTATATTTCTTTCCCATCTTATCTGGTGTGATCTAGAAGCAAAGTATTTAGTCAGTCACCAATTGTGCAAGCTCTCCCACTTAAAAAGATGAGAGGCCTGTAATTTTCATCATAGGTATACCTCAACTATGAGAGACAGAATGAGAAAAAAAAATCCAGAAAATCACACTGTCTGATTTTTTTTAAAGAATTTATTTGCAAATTATGGTGGAAAATAAGTATTTTGGTCAATGACAAAAGTTCATCTCAGTACTTTGTTATATACCCTTTGTTGGCAATGACAGAGGTCAAACGTTTTCTGTAAGTCTTCACAAGGTTTTCACACACTGTTGCTGGTATTTTGGCCCATTCCTCCATGCAGATCTCCTCTAGAGCAGTGATGTTTTGGGGCTGTCGCTGGGCAACACGGACTTTCAACTCCCTCCAAAGATTTTCTATGGGGTTGAGATCTGGAGACTGGCTAGGCCACTCCAGGACCTTGAAATGCTTCTTACGAAGCCACTCCTTCGTTGCCTGGGCGGTGTGTTTGGGATCATTGTCATGCTGAAAGACCCAGCCACGTTTCATCTTCAATGCCCTTGCTGATGGAAGGAGGTTTTCACTCAAAATCTCACGATACATGGCCCCATTCATTCTTTCCTTTACACAGATCAGTCATCCTGGTCCCTTTGCAGAAAAACAGCCCCAAAGCATGATGTTTCCACCCCCATGCTTCACAGTAGGTATGGTGTTCTTTGGATGCAACTCAGTATTCTTTCTCCTCCAAACACGACAAGTTGAGGTTTTACCAAAAAGTTCTATTTTGGTTTCATCTGACCATATGACATTCTCCCAATCCTCTTCTGGATCATCCAAATGCTCTCTAGCAAACTTCAGACAGGCCTGGACATGTACTGGCTTAAGCAGGGGGACACGTCTGGCACTGCAGGATTTGAGTCCCTGGCGGCGTAGTGTGTTACTGATGGTAGCCTTTGTTACTTTGGTCCCAGCTCTCTGCAGGTCATTCACTAGGTCCCCCCGTGTGGTTCTGGGATTTTTGCTCACCGTTCTTGTGATCATTTTGACCCCACGGGGTGAGATCTTGCGTGGAGCCCCAGGTCGAGGGAGATTATCAGTGGTCTTGTATGTCTTCCATTTTCTAATAATTGCTCCCACAGTTGATTTCTTCACACCAAGCTGCTTACCTATTGCAGATTCAGTCTTCCCAGCCTGGTGCAGGTCTACAATTTTGTTTCTGGTGTCCTTTGACAGCTCTTTGGTCTTGGCCATAGTGGAGTTTGGAGTGTGACTGTTTGAGGTTGTGGACAGGTGTCTTTTATACTGATAACGAGTTCAAACAGGTGCCATTAATCCAGGTAACGAGTGGAGGACAGAGGAGCCTCTTAAAGAAGTTGTTACAGGTCTGTGAGAGCCAGAAATCTTGCTTGTTTGTAGGTGACCAAATACTTATTTTACCGAGGAATTTACCAATTAATTCATTAAAAATCCTACAATGTGATTTCCTGGATTGTTTTCCCCCCATTTTGTCTCTCATAGTTGAGGTGTACCTATGATGAAAATTACAGGCCTCTCTCATCTTTTTAAGTGGGAGAACTTGCACAATTGGTGGCTGACTAAATACTCTTTTGCCCCACTGTAAATAATGGTAGTGGAAACTTAATTGTTTACAATATCTAAAATTTTCACCAAAAGATATAAAGGACACCAACTTTTAGATGCAATCTGTAGTTGTAACTATTTCATCATCAACACCACATGACTATCACGTGACTTAATATGGCAGACGTCAATTTCCCTGTATGTGGTTTTTTTTTTCTTCTTTTTGGGAGGAAAATGTAGGAAATTTTATTTTTAGCAGGTATACACACCTGAGGTGGCTTTTTTTAACCTTATGAAAACAGGTGTTTTGCATAGTTATACAAATATCATTTATACTTACATTTTTCTTTGGAATTGCACTTTTTTTTTAATCAGCAGCAAAGCAGAAGTGTTTATCAACCAAACACATGAATTGATGACGTAATTAAGCATACGCAAAACAAAATGCGCGTGCCAGAATGGCGATTTAGGTACCTCGACGATACCCCTAAAGGTGCAATAATGTGCTTTATCTTCTGAGAGTGTGGCTTTACTGGCTTTGTGTTGTTTTCTGTTGTTGTTACTGTTATCACTCCGACAGTATGATTCTATTTGTCAATTAAAAGACTTAAAAACTAATATATAGTGGCGGCTACAATTTCGTCAGTCCATAATTATCTACACCTTTTCAGATTTACCAATAAAAAACAATTTTACAAAGGTGAGTTTCAGTTACAACAGTTATTATTGGTTAATTAATCAACCAGAAGACCTGCCTCGCCCTTTGATCTTGTCGTCTGATGACAAGTCGTGACCTGAGATGGATTTTTTTTTTTAACACAATCAGTAATTTGAGGAAAAGCCGGACGTTCTCGTCGCACGTAAGCATGGTGGAAAGATCATGGACATGTTTTTACTCATCAAATTCACCGATAACCTACTTTGTTTCTTACCCTTTCATTTGACAGCCGCCATTTTGTATCTAAACGTGCGTTTGAGAAGTCACGTGAGGTGTCGATAATAGTGATCGCTTTCACCGGTGTCCACCATTATCGACACTCTGTGGAATTAAGGGACATTTACAGCTGTTATGGCTCGATCTTTGTGTAACATTCTTGAAGTAGATGAAGTACTTTAAAAAAATAAAAGTGCTGTGATTTCGATTTTTTTTTCCTGATTCATAATAGAATGGAAAGTTTATAAAGTATTTGGAATCCAAGGGTAATAAATAGAATTAGACCAGAATTAAATTCCTAGCGTATAAAAAATTACACGCTTGAAATATTCCGATTTTTCTGTTCCATTCAGAATTTTTTTGAAGTTTGTTGTAAATATCCACCACATATTACAATATCAGTAGACATTTTATATTTTTAGATGTCAAAATATAAAGTTTTGGTTCGAGGAATGATATGCGACCTTTGCTCTGGATGCTCATGCGGTTACAGTGTCAATCGCCTGTTGACATTTAATGGTAAACTACAAAACTAGAAATTAAATACGAACAATGAATGAATAACAAAATGTGATCTACGAAAACACTTAGAAAGTGGAACAAAAAGATTTTCTGACAGGTTAAACATTATCAGTTCATTTGTTTACAAACACTAGAATTACTTCCTCATTTATGTAAACACCGACATCCATATATTTATCATCTCGTATATAAAAGATATTTTGTACTAAATATAAGTCTATGTAAAACAAATTTTAAATAAAAACTGTTTTAATTTAATACCACATACCGATTTCATCTCATCTCATTGTCTGTAGCCGCTTTATCCTGTTCTACAGGGTCGCAGGCAAGCTGGAGCCTATCCCAGCTGACTACGGGCGAAAGGCGGGGTACACCCTGGACAAGTCGCCAGGTCATCACAGGGCTGACACATAGACACAGACAACCATTCACACTCACATTCACACCTACGCTCAATTTAGAGTCACCAGTTAACCTAACCTGCATGTCTTTGGACTGTGGGGGAAACCGGAGCACCCGGAGGAAACCCACGCGGACACGGGGAGAACATGCAAACTCCGCACAGAAAGGCCCTCGCCGGCCACGGGGCTCGAACCCAGACCTTCTTGCTGTGAGGAGACAGTGCTAACCACTACACCACCGTGCTGCCCCACATACCAATTTTTAATTTTTTTAAAATAAATAATCATCTGGATGTAGATAATTGTGGAACGGTGTCAATAACTGTGGACAAAGGTGTTGATAATTGTGGAACGGTGTCAATAACTGTGGACAAAGGTGTCAATAACTGTGGAACGGTGTCGATAACTGTGGTCAAAGGTGTTGATAACTGTGGACAAACGTGTCGATAATTGTGGAACGGTGTCGATAACTGGTCAAAGGTGTCTAATTGTGGAACAGTGTCGATAACTGTGGAACGGTGTTGATAATTTTGGAATGGTGTCTGACTGTGGAAAAAGGTGTCAATAATTGTGGAATGGTGTCGATAACTGTGGTCAAAGGTGTCGATAATTGTGGAACGGTGTCGATAACTGGACAAAGGTGTTGATAATTGTGGAACAGTGTCGATAACTGTGGACAAATGTGTTGATAATTGTAGAACGGTGTCGATAACTGTGGACAAAGGTGTTGATAATTGTGGAATGGTGTCGATAACTCTGGCCAAAACTGTCAATAACTGGACAAAGGTGTTGATAATCGGACCCTCCAGGATTTCGCGATGTTGCAATTTGCAACTTCAACGCAAATTCAACCAATCACCGCAAATTCAGGGCGGTGTTGCAATTATATCCAATCACCGCAGCTTTCCCGCAAATTTGACCAATCGTTGGCGTCGTCTTGAGGTGACGTCGACAAACTACCTTCCGCCTTACTTCCGTGTATACGTTCAAGAGAAGCAGCATGTGCGCAGTGTTGCCAGATTGGGCGGTTTTAAGTGCATTTTAGCGGGTTTTGGACATATTTTGGGCTGGAAAACGTCATCAGTATCTGGCAACATTGCATGTGCGAGTCAGTGTTTATATAGGCTTAAATTCTGTTTGTGAAAGTGTGTTATGTTTACAGTGAAGGACTGTGTGCACTTTACATTATTTTTACGTAATACAAGAAATTAATGGATGCCAACATTTTTGCCAAAATGGTATTTTATTTTCCATTGTTTAGGCAGCTTCAGCATCATACTGTGAGATTCTGTTCAAATTGTTTTTTTTCTTCTATGAAGCCTGAGCCATTTATTTTATTAGTTTATAATTAGTGTTTAATTTAGTCTTCAGGAGAGACTGCCTGCACACAGTACTAGTATTAATAGTTTTTTTTTTTCTTACATGAAAGCTGAGGCATTTATATTTTAAGGTAACTTCATGTTGGGCTGTGAGGTTCTATGCACTTTAACTTTTGAACCAACAGGAGCATTTGGATAAGTAAAGCCTATTTTTCTGCATTTTTGTACTGTAGTCCTGGTAATCTTTTATATTGGTAAAGTTGTTTATAGGACCATTTCTCAGTGTCTGTTTTTTTAATCAATAGTTTTTCAGTAATAACTTAATATTTAACATATCACTCAATTTTAATCACAAAAAGAGAAAATCGCAACAATTTCTCGCAACTTTCACTTCCTCCCGCAATGTAATCGCAACAAAAACCTAAAAAACACCACAACTTTCATCGCAATTTTTTGGAAAACCCCCCGCAACCTCAGACATTTTAGCCCACAACAATCACAAAAAAGGCCCGCGAAATCCTGGGTGGGACTGGATAATTGTGGAACGGTGTCGATAACTGTGGACAAAGGTGGTGATAATTGTGGAACGGTGTTGATAACTGTGGACAAAGGTGTTGATAATTGTGGAATGGTGTTGATAACTGTGGACAAAGCTGTCAATAATTGTGGAACGGTGTCGATAACTGGACCAAGGTGTTTGATAATTGTGGAACGGTGTCGATAACTGTGGACAAAGATGTTGATAATTGTGGAATGGTGTCAATAACTGTGGACAAAGGTGGTGATAATTGTGGAATGGTGTTGATAACTGTGGATAAAGGTGTTGATAATTGTGGAACAGTGTCGATAATTGTGGAATGGTGTCGATAACTGTGGACAAAGCTGCCAATAATTGTGGAACGGTGTCGATAACTGGACCAAGGTGTTGATAATTGTGGAACGGTGTCGATAACTGTGGACAAAGGTGTTGATAATTGTGGAATGGTGTCTAACTGTGGACAAAAGTGTCGATAACTGTGGTCAAAGGTGTCTAACTGTGGAACGGTGTCACGTGATCTGATATGCTAAGTAATCAGGAATCAACTCGGTTTTTTTTCCCCAGTGGAAGTTTGAGTAATTATTCATGCAGAATTTACATACTGTAAGTCTTTTCTACGTTTGCAACGGCCAAAAGATCGTTGAGGTGTCGATAATTGTAGCCGCCGCTGTCGTGTTGTTGACACTAGCCGCGCACCACAGCGCCTCCTGCCGTGTTGGAGGCCACATTACTGTCGCTATAAAGCCAAACCGGCTCTGCTGCCTTTGAGGTGAACAGAAGGTAATAAACCCTCACTGTGGCTCCATAAACATCCGCTGCGTTTAGTTAATTCGTGAGTAGCGTTGTATGAGAAGAATGACAGGGTTTTGAAAAATCTTCCATGACGTATTTTTTGTGCGCCATTTCCCGTCGTCACGTGACCGAGGTGTTCCGTCGCGCGCAGCAGTGCGGTGAAGATGGCGGCGGGTCGCTCGGTGCCCAGTGATCTCTACCAGCACGTTTATACGTTTCTTTTAGAGAACAAGTTTAACAAAGCCGCTAAGGAGTTTATAAAGCAAGCTAAAGTTGTAAGTACACGGGAAGGAGCCTTGTGTGGGCCGCTGGGTTAAAGAGAGAGAGAGAGAGGGGCGCAGGGGGTTTGAAACACGTGTTTCTTCTCCACAGTGGCTGCAGTCAGCTGGAGCAACAACGTGCTCACATAGTAGCTACAGAGCAGTTTTATTTGGAACCCGGATGATTTCACTATATAATATTAAAAATATAAAGTGATGGGCTTTTAATTGGTTCCATGTTCAATAGGGGTCGTGTATGTATGTATATGTGTAATATTGTGTTTACTCCTTCTGTCTTTCTGAAGAATATTATAAACACACTGCCATTCTGTTAACTCACATCTCTATCACCTTTTAAATACTGACTTATCCCCCCCCCCCAACAGTTTTATACAAGTTCAGAGTTTACAAATGCCTCCTTTCTTATTTAGAAACCTCAGGACCAAAATGAAGAAGGACTCCTTGACATCTTCAGTTTTTGGGTTAAGTAAGTACCTGCATCAACCTGGTTACTGGATTAATTTCTTTTGCCAATTGCTTTGACTGGACAAATACTAGATCCTCATGTGTTAGGTCTCGAGAGGCTACGAAACGGAAAGCGGTCCCCAAAGGTGCTGATCTTAATGGACCATGTGCAAAGAAAGCAAAGCAGGATGTGGAGAGTTCCAGTGAAGAAGACTCCAGCAGTGATGAGGAGGATGTAGCGCCTGTCCAGAAAACACCTCAAGGTAAAGACTCTCCCTGTGTCCCAAAAAACCATTCACTACTCCCTGTGAGGTCGCGGTTTTGTAGTGCTGTCCGAACGTACAGTGAGAATTATTACACCCTATGTAGTGGACTCCACAATGCACCGTGAAAAGTAGCGTACAACCGTTGGTCACTAACCAAGTAATATACAGTATACCATCATGCATTGCGGTCACACTGAAAGAAAAAGAAAGTGTGTTGGGGTGAACGGACAGAGGAAGAAACACATTATAAACGGACACTCGAGTACAGTTAAAAGTGGGAAGAGAACAGAAAATAAGCTAAAATAGAATATGACAGATGAAATACAAGAATAAGTTATAGTGCAGAGTGAGGAATTAATCAAAAGCCTCAAATTTGATTTAATAAAAGGCGGCGGCAAAGAAGAAAGGATTCAACCTTGGTTTAAAAGAATTGAAAGATGCAGCAGATGCAGAGTACTTTGTATTGATTAATGTGGGAAATGCGTTTAGTATAATATGGATTTATGATTTTGAAAACCCACCAGCTGACTGATCTGGCATGTTTTAATCGTGCGACAGTAATGATGTAAATAACAGCACAACGGAGTAGTGTCAAAGTATGTTGTGTGGTTTTTTTTTTTCCTTCTCCTTTTTTTCCTCCCCTCCTCCATTTTATCAATGAGCTCACTATATAGTCCTTTATATAGTAATTCCCTATGTAGTCAGTAGGGTGTAGTGATTTCGGACACAGGATCTCTTCATGATGTCTGAACTACAGCTGTCAGGGTCAGAAATCAGTACTGGCTGAAATACTGATGAGCTCCAAGACACACCCACCCCGCCATTTTAGCTTTTGCAATTACGACCACCTGATATGTGCAATAAGTGTTTCATCTACTTCATAATTCTTTTTATTTAGTATTTATCGTAGGTATATTTTTCTTTTTTTTAAAGATATATTAATTTAAAAAGTAATCATAATTATTATTTTTTTTTTTTACTTGCGTGGCTTGATGTGTCCTCTTCTGCTGCAAACAGGAAATTTCCCCATTATGGGATAATAAAGGTCTTCTTAGGCCTATTGCGATATTCGATATACTGACTTATCATACGGTAAATTAAAATGAACTTGATATTTAAAAAAAAATTTTTACTGCGATTTTGGCATTTACACGCTGTACATCTACATACGGAAGTCACCAGAGTATTAGCTTGACCCATTGACCGAATAAAACACCGCGCTGTTTTCTGTCGTCTCACGCGGCTCTCTGTCAGAGGCGGGGCCTCCCAGCATGCAACAGTTATCCAGCCAGGGCATCCACTGAATGGGGAAGAGATGACGACGACAACGCCACATTGCTCTGTTGTACAGACCACAGGTGTAGAATTATGTATGGACGATATGGATGTGTCCCTACCAATATCAAACGACAGCCGATATGTCCCTACCAATATTTCTGATAGAAGAAAAAATAAATCACGTTCCGTGCGCGGTACACAAATGGCTACTGTAGGTTTCCACTGGGCGAAACCATGCAAAATTCACTCATGAATATTCGCTCTGGGGGCGTGGTCGCGAAAACAGTTTGGCTACTGTGTCAATTAGCAAGTGCGGTTGCAGTGCAGTGACCGGCTGCTAGCTAGCAAACTGTCCTTGAGGAATGTAACGTTAGATTAGCTCGTAAAATTAATCCGTTAACAACGGTTCGTATTCAGTGTGTATAAACGACAACATACGAATATGACTGTTTGTTTTCCAAGTTTGTGTGGCATGTAAATAACAATCCGACTTGATGCCGACAACAACTGGTGTTCATTAAAGTCACACAGACATTATTAAATCATGTCAGATTGTGCTAATGTTGGCTAATATTGCACCGAGTCCTGCTTGTGAAGCGCCTGCAAACTTTAGCAGCCCGCCAACCCTGAATTTGAAGCGCTTCAGTTAAGACCTGCAGAGAGCCCTGACCAAGTTCCTGTAACATGACACATATAAACAACAACCTGATGGTGATGTGGACATTGTTCGTGGCCCAGACAGCTTTTAATCAAGTAAAACATTTTCACGTAATAAGCAGAACAGCCTCCACCTTCTTGATCAGAAATGTTTGGTTACTCCCGCCTCTTTTTTAGAAAATGTCACATACTGAGTACACACACCCGCTGAACTGATTGGTTTTCGAAAGGGTTCATTTGAAAGCGGTTGACTAAAAACTTTTCTGTGTAGAACCCTGTCCCTCCCTCCTCTCCCTCCCCTCTCCGCTCTGGGCTCAAGAAGACAACAAAAGGGCAGTAATATAACAACCAATCAGAATTCAGATACATTCTGTTGCCAAGTAAAATTGTAACCTTTCAGTGTGACAAAAAAGTTCTCGAGCTCTCGTCCTTGTTTTACCATTAGAGCAATCACATACACTATATTGCCAAAAGTATTCGCTCACCTGCCTTGACTCACATATGAGCTTAAGTGACATCCCATTCCTAATCCATAGGGTTCAATATGACGTCGGTCCGCCCTTTGCAGCTAGAACAGCTTCAGCTCTTCTGGGAAGGCTGTCCACAAGGTTTAGGAGTGTGTTTATGGGAATTTTTGACCATTCTTCCAGAAGCGCATTTGTGAGGTCACACACTGATGTTGGACGAGAAGGCCTGGCTCTCAGTCTCCGCTCTAATTCATCCCAAAGGTGTTCTATCGGGTTGAGGTCAGGACTCTGTGCAGGCCAGTCAAGTTCATCCACACCAGACTCTGTCATCCATGGCCCTTGCTTTGTGCACTGGTGCACAGTCATGTTGGAAGAGGAAGGGGCCAGCTCCAAACTGTAAAAACAGTCTGCATGCCGAGGTGCTTGATTTTATACACCTGTGGCCGTGGAAGTGATTGGAACACCTGATTCCGATAATTTGGATGGGTGAGCAAATACTTTTGGCAATATAGTGTATCAGCTTAAACTAGCATTCTAAGACTAGTTGCAGATCCCACAGAAGAGAGCCGACTCCCCCTGCCAGCCTCATGGAACGCAGTGTTTAAGGCTCCGGATGGGTTTTACTTCCATTTATGAGGGGAAAGGAACCTACACCCTCCCGACAGTCAATGCGTTATTCGCTTGTAAAACACATTTGCAAATTGGGAGAATGAGAAGCATCACATGCAAGATTTGCAATTAATCAAATGAATTGCATATTATTATTATTATTCATGAATTACTACGTGGGCGGCACGGTGGTGTAGTGGTTAGCACTGTCGCCTCACAGCAAGAAGGTCCTGGGTTCAAGCCCCGTGGCCGGCGAGGGCCTTTCTGTGTGGAGTTTGCATGTTCTCCCCATGTCTGCGTGGGTTTCCTCCGGGTGCTCCGGTTTCCCCCACAGTCCAAAGACATGCAGGTTAGGTTAACTGGTGACTCTAAATTGAGCGTAGGTGTGAATGTGAGTGTGAATGGTTGTCTGTGTCTATGTGTCAGCCCTGTGTCTATGTGTCAGCCCAACAACCTGGCGACTTGTCCAGGGTGTACCCCGCCTTTCGCCCGTAGTCAGCTGGGATAGGATCCAGCTTGCCTGCGACCCTGTAGAACAGGATAAAGCGGCTACAGATAATGAGATGAGATGAATTACTACAGTTCTGAACTTCAAATTTTAAAAGTCTGGACTTTGGAGACTCTTTTGGTGGCACACAACGGAGCAAAATATTGTGACCCTCTAATGTTGACCTGAAGTTGGCACCACTGGGGTTTGGCATTGGGTTTTTTGTCCCCACCACTGTTAATACCAAACCTGCGCCCTGGCCTGCATGTTATCTCGTTCTGATTGTTGTTACTTTTATCCAAATGACAGCTGGCAATGCTTTGTTACTTTGCACTTTTTGTTTATCTGGGTACTAATCTTTGAGAAACTGCATTGGCAGAATGTTGCCTGTGAAGAAAAGAATGTTTTTTTTTTTTTTTTATTACCCTGTGCCAAGTTAATGTTTACTTAAGTGCAATTTTTAAGAGCCATAGCTTGTATTTTCTTTATTGTTTTTATGAGTGGTTTCCTTTGATTATTTTATTTCTTTAGGTTATTTATTTATACTTTTTTTTTTTTTTTTTTTTACGTTCCGCTGTTGAATTGAATAAGTTGGCTTAAAGTTTACAGTTCTTTGAAAGGGTGTATTTGCATGATCATTATTATTTTACGAGTGGCATAAAATTGTCTTGAAAAGACATCAACAATAATATTGTTTATCGCAATCGTTTCTGAGACAATAGATCATCCAACAAAATTTGTCATCGTGACAGGCCTCGGTCGTCTTATCTTACCTGATTATACATTCAGTCCCTTAAAATTGGACAACTTTTGCATGTTGGTGAAACTCGGGCTTGTCAGTGTTGTTTCTTAAGAGCCACGGTTAGTTGCCGAGGTTAAAGGTCAATGTTAGTTTATGTCTGTCTGAAAGTTCAGCTTTGGTTCATAACTTCAAACATGCACCTACTTGCAGTGCCGGCGAAGAAGGCGGCAGCTGCAACACCGGCGAAGAAGGCAGTGCCAGCGAAGAAGGCAGCGACTGCAACGCCAGCAAAGAAAGCAGTAGCTGCAGCGCAGGCGAAGAAGGCAGCGGCTGAGTCCAGCAGTAGTGAAGACTCCAGTGACTCTGAGGATGAAGCCACTGCTAAAGCCCCAGTAAAGGTAAAGTACCAGATTAAGCAGATTTGCCTAAACGCTGGTGCATGTTTGTCACTATGCTGCTTTCTAATTTGGCACTTGTTTCATTTGGCGTTTCAGACGGTTGTGGCTGCGAAGCCTGCAGTTTCGTCCCCTGCAGCAGCAGCAGCCAGGAAGAAGGACACCAGCTCCAGCAGTGAGGAGTCTGACTCAGAAGAAGAATCAGCCAAACCTGCAGCCAGAGGTAAAAGGCTGCTAGCATGATCCTGATTGGCACTACACAGTTAGCAAGTGTTACAGGCTCTCTCTTCACTTAAATATAAGGACGTCATACTCAGAGTGCTGCTAAGTGCACAGTTCTTCGCAGATTTTTTTTTTCTTTCCTTGAACAAACAGAGAGAGCGGTTTGGTGTAATCCTGCTCAGCAATGCTGTTTGTTTGAAAATGTTAAGAACATGCTCGGAGTGGCAGCAGCAATAAAATGTTTACACAGCCAAAGGGTCTTCAGTGCAGAGAAATGGAGGTTGCCATAATATAGTATAGATCCTGAGGGAAGATCCTGCAAAACATTTGATCTATGGAAACGCATTTTAATCAGTATTTTCAGTCTGGTAGCAGTCTGATCACACATCATGACTAACCGTGAAATCATGACGTGGCAACAACTCTACCTGGAACAGTTTACGCATTTAACTTAAAGACCATGCAGGATGATGAACCTTTCACTGAGCTTGATATAAATGTTTATTTTCTCTTCATTTTAATCGGGCTATAGAGGCTTTGCACGGTCATATGACACCCCCCTGCAACGGTAACTACGCCGCCATGACAGGAGGCAGCTTGTCGTGCTTCATTCAGCTGAGTTGGTTGTTACCAGTGATGGGAATAACGGCGTTAGAAATAAACGGCGTTACTAACAGCGTTACTTTTTTTTAGTAACGAGTAATCTAACTAATTACTTTTTACATCGTTATAACACCGTTCCTGTTACTTACAATAAAATACTATGCGTTACTTTATTAAAGCTGTTCTCATCTGGCACGCTGCTCATTCAGCCTTTCTTTACTCTGCTTTAGTGTGGGGCGGGGAGACACGAGACAACGGCACAGTAAGCCAATCAGAGTAGATTTGGACAACATATGTAGGTAGGCCACGCCTACTGCACTACTGCGCGCTCTTTCAATCGGAAGACCCAGCGATGGCGAGCGGTCAGCCCAGCACTGCGCTTTCACACTGGAAATACAGCCAGGACTTTTCATTACTTGAAATAAAAGGCAAGAGTGTTTACGTGCAATGCACATTATGTCGAGGAACAAAGCGTTTGTCCTCATCAGTGGCCAGTAATTAGTAACAATTTTAATAACTACAAAAATATATTACATTTGATAGATGTCTTATCTCACATTGTCCCACAAAAATATTATAGTGTAGATAACATTACTAATTGGTTCTGTTAAGTGTCCATTTCAGTCATTAAACACATTTAACATTCACTTTTATTATGATTACACTAATTGAATTTGATTTTTTTTTTGAGGGGGAACAAAATGTAACGGAATAATTACTTTCCCTGGTAATTAGTTACTTTTATGACAAAGTAACTCCGTTACTAACTCAGTTACTTTTTGGGAAAAGTAACTAGTAACTATAACTAATTACTTTTTGAAAGTAACGTGCCCAACACTGGTTGTGACTGATAGATATGGGAAGGTTGTCCTGCGTGTTTGGATATGCAAATCATTCTGAATGAAATGAAATGACCAGTTTTTTTTTTTTTTTTAATTTACCCAAAGTAATTCATCATCAGCATGGATGCAAATGGTGCGCCTTTTGGCAGATGCCACCTTTTTTACAGCTGTCTGGGGGACTTGTGTGAATCGCGCAGATCCGATGAGTTTTTTTTTGGGGGGGGGGGCGTTGGAGTGTCTGATTTATAATTTCATCAAAGTAAATTCTGTATTAAAATTACTAAATAAGCAAATGCCGTTACAGTCCATAAAACATAGGAAGTATAAGTATGAGAAGAAAACAGGAAATCAGAAAGCTGCGTATGTAAAGCCAATTATGTAACTTGCGTAACTTGCGTTGGATTGATGGAAATCCTTGCGCGTGCAGTGAAGTGCAGCCAGCAGCAGATAATGGCGCGCAGCCAATTGGCTTTACGTGCGCAGCTTTCTGATTTACTGTTTTCTTCTCATACTTATACCTCCTATGTTTCATGGACTGTAACGGCATTTGCTTATTTAGTAATTTTAATACAGAATTTACTTTGATGAAATTATAATCAGACACTCCAAACCCCCCCCCCAAAACAACTCATCGGATCTGCACGATTCACACAAGTCCCCCAGACAGCCGTGAAAAAGGCGGCATCCGCCAAAAGGCGTGACGTTTGCATCCATGATCAGGGAGTAAAAAACCGAGAGATTTCTAAACGTAGAAGGGGAAAAATGGCTCGCAAACATAGAAAGTGCAGCAAGGTGCTCATTTTTATACAGTATCATGAACAAGCTTGAGCACTTCGCTGCACTTTGTCCCTTACGCTCATGTTAACTCTATAAGAATGAGCATCTCGCTGCAGTTCTGATTTTTTTTTTTTTTTTTTTTTTAAATTAAGGCTACGTTTACATTAGACCGTATCTGTCTCGTTTTCTTCGCGGATGCACTGTCCATTTACATTAAACCGCCTGGAAACCCCGGGAAACGGGAATCCGCCAGCGTCCATGTATTCAATCCAGATCGTGTCAGCTCCGGTGCTGTGTAAACATTCAGAATATGCGGATACGCTGTGCTGAGCTCTAGCTGGCGTCTCGTTGGACAACGTCACTGTGACATCCACCTTCCTGATTCGCTGGCGTTGGTCATGTGACACGACTGCTGAAAAACAGCGCGGACTTCCGCCTTGTATCACCTTTCATTAAAGAGTATAAAAGTATGAAAATACTGCAAATACTGATGCAAATACTGCCCATTGTGTAGTTATGATTGTCTTTAGGCTTGCCATCCTTCCACCTGCAAGTAGTAAGTGATATGCGCTGGGATCACACACACAGCGGCTCAGTCCCGAATCACAGCTTGTGCACTTCACTCGCGCGCTCTGTGAGCTGCGCAGGGCCGGAGTGCGCACCCTCCAGAGGGCACTCGCTGTTCAGGGTGGAGTGATTTGGAGCGCAGGATGCCTGCGGAGCCGAGCGTATCCGTGTATTGGCGTTGCTATGTGCACGCAAATCTTGTATTGGTGTTGCTGTGTGCACACTAATAGTTTTAAAAACGTTAATCTGATGATCCGCTGATACGGTCTAATGTAAACATGGGCTCAGTGAGCATACTATAGGGTTTTTGATCTCTGTTCAACACAGAGTCCTGCTGAATGTTTGCGAGCCATTTTTCTCTTCTGTGTGTTTAGAAATCTCAATTATTTTTTTCCCCCATCGATGAATTACTTTTGGTAAATTAAAAAAAATCTGAGATCTTTTTGTTCAGAACGATTTGCACATCCAAAAACGCAGCAAAACCTTCCCGTACCGATCAGTAACAACTAACTCGTCTGAACGAAGCACTACAAGCTGCCTCCTGTTGTGGCAGCATAGTTACTGTTGCTATGGGGGGGGGTGTCCACGTGACAATGCAAAGCCTCTATAAACATGAAATTTCACGTTTTATTTTAAAGAATGTGGAGGTGGGCAAAAGTAATAATTATCTAAATAATCACACAAAGTATTTTGTTTTGCAGCCGTGGACACAAATCAACCTTTTATTGTATTATGCTTCAATAAAGACTTGTCATCTCATTTTGTACTTATCTTCAACAAAGTACTAAAACCATGTGCTATATGTTTTTGTTATGGACTAACAACTTAAAGGGTTGTATCTAAATGGTATTTTTCCAACACTGGCATATTTAAACTAGTGCAAGGATGTTTAACAAGTTGCTCCGAATAGGTTACTTTAAATGGGGTACGGAATTAAATGCTTTACAATAAATGAAACGTCCAGGTTGTAATGAAATATTGAATTTTGCTCACTCAAACGCACTGCTCAGTGGATTGATACCATTTAGCTCGTATTAATCAATAAGTTGTATGTTTCTCAGGAGCCAAGCCTACGACTGTCACCCCTAAAGCCCCAGTTCAGAAGAAGCAGGAGAGCAGCAGTAGTGAAGAAACCTCAAGTGACTCTGAAGACGAGGCTCCAGCAAAGGTAGGATTCCACTTTAAATATTACACCATAATCTTGGATGTTCATTCAGGGATTCATTCACCATTGATGAATCATGTAGCTTTCTGAGACATTCTGTGAAAGCGTATATGCAGAACCACGGCCTCACTTTCGTTTATAAATGCCTTGAGACCTCAAGAATGGCACAGGAATAGTTTTAAGCGTTAACAATAAATCTAATATAGTCATTTTTACGATTAAAGTGATTTATATAGGTAGCGGTCTGAGTGAATGACCTTGACGTCCGTAACGTCACAGCAGGAAGTCTATCGGTCTCATCGCCATTTCCGCTATACTAAAACACAGAGCTGACTGCAACTCCGATCCTCCATTTTGAGCCAATTTATCGCCATGCCACGTAGATGTGTTGCTGGCGGGCGCAGCAACACGACAGAAGGTGGATTTACGTTGCATTCATGGCCCAAGAATGTTCAAACTGCAAAGATTTGGACGCGTTTTGCGAGAAGTTCACGGGCACATTGGGCGCCTACGAAGTGGCCTCTCCTCTGCTCTGCACATTTTACTGAAGACTCATACGAGACCTCTGATCTGTTGAGCGTTGGCTATAAGCCCGTATTGAAAGAGGGTGCAGTACCAACAATTAAAGGAAAATAAAACAAGAAAAGGAAAGCATTTTATTTTTTTTTTAAAGTGAGTTCAGTTGCACCAGTTCTCCTGGAGCGTGAGCCGAGGGTTGTTGCTAAAACCCAGGATGGAACAGGGGACATTATCGTTCGGGTAGTGACCTCACCGCGGTTGTTGCTAAAACCAGTGACGTCCTGTCCCGGGTTTTAGTAATTGCCTGAGCTAAGCAGTAATGGCGGAGTACTCAGTATGGAGAGAATGAGTGGAGCAGTCATCTGATTTCTAAACTGGATATCGCTGCCATCTCACCCTTGTGTGGAAGAAGCGAATGAACAACTGAAAATCAGATTGTTTCAAAACAGTCAGCCACAAGATCGGCCTTCAAGAAGCAAGAACACAGACAGGAAAGCTCCGACTCTCATTTGCATGGTTTTCCCCAAAGCGTTTTAGCGTATCGGGCCCGACACGCTTGCTCTGCCTGCCGATACGCTTAGATTTACAGTTGTGTTCAAAATAATAGCAGTGTGTTTAAAAACGTGAGTAAAGCTCCAAATCCTTATAATAGTTTTTATTTCCATGCATTGGGAACACTGCACATTATATTCTACATCAAAACATGAAGAAAAATGAACATTGGGCTGTTCAAAAAAATAGCAGTGTCTGCATTTTTCATTACAAACTCCAAATATTTACTGTATAAACTGAAAAAATCTTAAGGATTTAGTATTCCTGTGAATCACTAAACTAATATTTAGTTGTATAACCACAGTTTCTGAGAACTTCTGGCACCTGTGAACAGGTATTCCAGCCCAGGATGATTTGACAACATTCCACAATTCCTCTGCATTTCTTGGTTTTGCCTCAGAAACAGCATTTTTGATGTCACCCCACAAGTTTTCTATCGGGTTAAGGTCCGGGGATTGGGCTGGCCACTCCATAACTTTCATTTTGTTGGTCTTGAACCCTGATGCTGCTCGTTTACTGGTGTGTTTGGGGTCGTTGTCTTGTTGAAACACCCATTTCAAGGGCATTTCCTCTTCAGCATAAGGCAACATGACCTCCTCAAGTATTTTGATATATGCAAACTGATCCATGATCCCTGGTATGCGATAAATGGGCCCGACACCACAGTAAGAGAAACATCCCCATATCATGATGCTTGCACCACCATGCTTCACTGTCTTCAGAGTGTACTGTGGCTTGAATTCAGTGTTTGGGAGTCGTCTGAAAAACTGTCTGCGGCTCTTGGACCCAAAAAGAACAATTTTACTTTCATCAGTCCACAAAATGTTTTTCCATTTCTCTTTAGGCCAGTCGATGTGTTCTTTGGCAAATTGTATCCTCTTCAGCACGTCTTTTTTTTAACAGTGGAACTTTGCGGGGGCTTCTTGCCGATAGATTAGCTTCACACAGGCATCTTCTAATTGTCACAGTACTCACAGGTAACTTCAGACCGTCTTTGATCACCCTGGAGCTGATCATTGGCTGAGTCTTTGCCATTCTGGCTATTCTTCGATCCATTCGAATGGTAGTCTTCTGTTTTCTTCCACGTCTCTCTGGCTTTGCTGTCCATTTTAAAGCACTGGAGATCATTTTAGCCGAGCAGCCCATCATTTTCTGCACTTCTTTACAGTATACGTTTTACCTCTCCAATCAACGTTTTAATCAAAGCACGCTGTTCTTCTGAACAATGTCTGGAGCGACCCATGTTTCTCAGGTTTTCAGAGAGAAATGGATGTACAACATGTGCCGGCTTCATCCTTAAATTAGGGCCACCTGACTGACATCTGTTTTTTCACAGAATGAATGACCTCACTAATTAAACTCCACACTGCTATTATTTTGAACACGTCCCTTTCACTTAATTATTCGATTACACAGACTCAGGAGCATGCATATCATGAATGTTGGGTCTGTTGGTTTTCTATGACTCTACTACACCTACTGGTAAATTATTTGCCATGTAGTAATATAATTTCCACCAAAAACAGTGATTGATCTGGTTAGTCGTGTTGGACTGCTATTATTTTGAACACAAGTGTATACCAATACGTTAAATTTCATACCCACAAGTAACTAGATATATACAACAGGAGAGCAAATAACAGAACCATTTACATATTGATTGATACGTGTTCAACAAGCGGTCTTTTTTTCCCAATGTTTGTGTTGATTCTGTCAAAGTAATATGTCCGCGTGGTATGATATAAACAAACTGTAACCTGTTGGCTGTGTCAAGATCACATGTTCAAACCGTCCAATAAAAACATCGAAAGAAAACGTCAGACATGACATGAATTTTCCAATTCATTATAAGCGATCTCGTTGGCTGCCTATATTGTCCCCCACCAGACGGAGAAAGCCAACTGACTTTAATAAGCTAGGAGAAGACTTGCTGGACAATTTGATCCACATCAGTATGGATGACCGCGAGATGGACTATGAGAGGGCTGCCCAACATTGGGCCAAGCAAAAGCCAAGGAGAATTAATCTGCTTTAAAGGAGTAGAAAACTTAATTCATTAGTTTGGGTTTGCAGAAAGATTATGCGCTTATAAACACACAAAGTGAAATTGTCCAAATGTGTCAAATACAGCATAATTTCAAATAATAATCATAAGCATTTTTGGCAGTGTGATGTCACTGGGATCCATTTAACAAAAGAAGGCTCTGGATTATTCTTTTGTTAAAGGCTTACAGTGACATCACACTGCCAAATATGCTTATCGTTATTATTCGCAATTATGCTACATTTGACACTTCTAAACAAATTCCCTTCATGAAATGTGTTTAAAAGTACATAATCTTTCTGCAAACTTAAACTGTAGAAATTAAGTTTTCTTTTCCTTTAAATATATGTTTTAATCTTAATCTAGTCCATTTAATAAAGTGCCAAAATTTAAACTTTATAATATGCAGTTGCCTTACTTTTTTCAGTGCATCTTAGTTCTACATATATTTACGGTAATTGCATCCGAAACATTCCAAATCATTAGTTATAGTAATACAGCAACTTATTTTAAGGTGGCAGGTCTTGGGTTCAGATCCCTTTGTGATCAACAGGAGGTCATGATCGATTCTCTTCACTGGATTGCATAAGATGGAGCAAACCACTGTTCATATTTTCATGCACATTTTTGTTACAACACTACTTGATCATAGATAATTAAGGGATCCCCGTAGATTTTCAATCTATCGTATACCTCAGTAATCTATAACGAAACAGTTTAACTTGCATGTTGAACTTTAAGGTGAAATTTCAAATGTGTTTACATTAATACTGTTTAGGTCAGAAATCATTGAAACACTGGTAAAATCTATCCTATAATCATGTATCTAAAACCTCTGAGACCCTGAAAATGCACCGGAGAGCATCGATTTTCAAAAAATTTTCCGGGGGAGGATGCCCCCGGATCCCCCTAGTTTCATTTCGCGCCTTTGGCGCTTGCTTTCACGCCATTGGCACTCAATTGTCTGTGTATTATCATGCTAGAATTTAGGGCTTTAATTTTTTTCTGGGGAAAACACTGATTTGGATACAAAACAACAAAAACAGCTCGTTGTTTACCTGCATTTAGATTAATACATGCAACTTGTATTGTGTGTTTAAGTTAGCGGTATAAGATTATTTAATTTGCTTCAGAATGTGTCGTCTCAGTTCATCTGATTATTTAATGAGCCTTTTACGTTTTATCAGTGAAAATGCATGTATGTTGCATAAGTTATAGCACCTATGCTGCTTTAATCAGGGATGAGAGTCTTCCGCTTTTTGGCGGAATTCCGCTTTTTTCAGTTAAAATGGACCTTTTTTGTTGCAAATCCGTTGAGAAAATTTTAGGGGGGTAGGGTGGGGTCTGCGTTGTGCTGTTTTGTCATTGCCACGGGGCAAGGGAGACCTCTAGTGGTCATATTTTTCCATAGCAACGCAGTTTTCTATTCCTTTTTGTGCCTATTCCTTATTGTAAAGCGTCCTTGGGTTTCTTGAAAGGCGCTATATAAATTTAACTTTATTATTATTACAAAAGGCCTATGTCAATGTTTCCTTTACATAGGTGTAGTTGATCTTTATCAAATGAAAGTTTAAGTAATGTATGCACTTGAGAGTTCTACTTTTGTATAAGTGTCAATTTTGTAAGCAAACAGGGTATGGTATTTCAACATCATTTGTAAAATTTTGATGACAAAAATGGTTTTTAGGGTAAAAAAATCTCTAAAATCCATGAGCTCCTGGGGGCTTCGCCCCCTGGGCCCGCACCGGGGCTTCGCCCCCAGACCCCCGGCTAATTTTTCAGATTTTTTCATCACAAGCCACACTCATCCCTGTTTAATGAGAGTCGACCCACAATCAATGAAGTCAAATCAGTCTTAGTTGAGCAAGTCGGTAACGCTATTTCTTACTTTCACCGTAAATTTTTATTTATATGACTTTTGACTACAGCTGTAAAAGGCTTCGGCCTTAAAACCGGTCACTCAGGCATGGCTAGCTCAGCGGGGCAGCTCGCATGCCAACTTTGCGGTGGATTTTAATGCAGCATACAAGAGTCAAGGATGGAGACACTATCCACTCAATTTTATTTAAAAATAAAGGTTCTGTGTCTCTGCTTTAAGTATTTTGATAGTGTTGTGGAACGGTTCAAACATCCGGCTATGACAGCAGGAACGCACAGATTTCTGATGCGTCTTGAAGGTGGAAGCACGTCTTCAGTAAATTTGAATGCGTTTCTGATTTGTGCATTAAAGGCAGCAGTAAAAGCCCCTGCCCCGGTGAAGGCAGCAGTAAAAGCCCCTGCCCCGGTGAAGGCAGCAGTAAAAGCCCCTGCCCCGGTGAAGGCTTCAGCACCAGATGATAGCAGCAGCAGCGATGATTCCTCAGATGAGCAGGACAAGGCTCCACCCAGTAAGAAGCCCAAAACAGGTACTGACTTGAGAACCAGGGAGAGGATGAAAGGACCCCGTGGAAACAAAGCTACTTTACAGCATGGCTGAGGTTTTGTTTTTCACTTGTAGGTCCATACAGTGCGGTACCACCACCTGCAGCTCGGCGTGCCCCTGCTCCAGCACCTAAACAGGACTCGTCAGACAGCAGTGAGGATAGCAGTGAGGAGGAAGAGGAAGTAAAGAAAGCCCCTGGTAAGAGTTTGGATAAGTAGACTTTTATTTTAAGTGCAGTGTTTTTTTGTTTTTTCTTTCCTTTTCATATGATTGTTTAGTGTTAATAAGTAAGGCTGTGTGATGAGTAGTGATGCCTTATCAGCTTAACTCCTACTCGATGCAAGGGACTTGGATGGCTGAGATATTAGTCGTATTGTAAAACCCAGTTCTTTTTGTGTCTGTATAGCTCCTCCAAAGGTTGTGACTCCCAAACCTGCAGCCAAGAAGGTTGTGACTCCCAAACCTGCAGCCAAGAAGGATGAGTCCAGTTCGGACAGCTCTGGTACGACAGACCCCCTTTTCAGTTAGTTCATCAGTATTTTCTGAAGTTTTTTCATGGTAACTGATTGGTCTTACAGATTCAAGCTCAGAGGATGAAGCAGAGAAGCCAGCTGCCAAAGCTGCTCCACAGAAAGCAGCTCCCGCTAAGGCCTCAGCAGTTCCCACGAAGACTGTGGCAGCTCCTGCTGAGGAGGAAGATGACTCCTCATCAAGCTCAGAGGAGGAGGCGGCGGCGGCAAAGAAGCCGGCCACCAAGGCAACACCAGCGAAAGCTGTCCCAGCTGCCAAGGCTACCCCTGCCAACCAGGAGTTGTCATCTAGCTCTGACGATTCAGATGATGAAGCAGAGAAACCATCAACAAAAACTGCTACTCCTAAAGCTGCAACTCCTAAAGCTGCAGAAGAGTCATCCTCTTCTAGTTCAGAGGAGTCTGAAGACGAGGATGACAAAGCCAAACCAGCTGCTAAAGCCGTCCCAGTTAAGACTCCTTCAGCCAAGGCCGCACCTGCAAAAAAAGCTGAGTCCTCAAGCTCGGGTGAGAACAGGAGATCCTCTTTGCTGAGGGTGTTAATGATTGTTTATAGGACACCATTTGTTATGCAAGACTGAAGTTTTCCTCTCGGAGGTGCACCATTTTGTCCGATTTCCTTAGCTTACAACATGTCTCAAGTCTTTTGAGTTTGAAAGGTTGGTTCTTTTGTAATCAACTATCATTCTGGGTTTTGTTTTTTTCTTTTTCTCCCCCACCAGATTCTGAGAGCTCAGAAGATGAGGCTCCTGCCAAACCTTCAGCCCAAACAGCAACGCCGAAAACCACGCCCAAACCAGCGGCCAGACCGAAAACTGCAGTTACACCCAAGACTCCATCCAAGCCTGCAGAGAGCAGCTCGGACTCCGACAGCTCTTCTGATGAAGAGGCGCCACCTAAGAAAGCTACTGCGCCTCCTGCCGCTAAACCAGCACCACCCAAATCTCAACCAGCCGAGAGCAGCTCAGACTCGGACAGTGACAGCTCCGACTCAGAAGATGAGACCCCAGCAACTAAAACGGCTAAACCTGCGTCCTCCACAGCGCGCGCCACTCCTACTGCAAAAGCCACAACACCTGCTGCCATCTCTAAGCCTGCCGTGACTCCAACAAGCACTAAAAAGGCTGAGAGCAGCAGCTCTGACTCTTCAGACAGCTCGGATTCAGAGGCCGAAGCTCCCAAAACAACACCGGCCAAACCTGCTGTGACCAACGGGAAGACGGCAACTCCCAAAACCCCTGCATCAAAGACGCCCGTCTCGAAGGCCGCAGAGTCGTCGTCCTCGAGTGAAGACAGCTCTGATGAAGAAGAGGAGACCACAAAGGCACCAGCAAAAACAACACCTGCTGCAAAAAGCAAACCAACTGCTACAGCAAAGCCCGAGATCAGCTCGTCAGAGAGCTCTTCATCTGAGGAAGAGGAGGAGGTGAAAACGTCCAAGACACCGACTGCTACTCCAGCAAATGGTAACGAAAATCCTTGTTTCTAGTCTTTTTTTTAAATGCTCGTAGCAACCACAGTACTGGTTCTTGTTAGTCTGGCTAACACGACTTCAGAGCTCTCCGAGCTATTGGTCTGGCCAAGATATTAAGCCCAACCGTTTCCCAGAGCCCGTGGTTGACCCGCCTCCCTGAAATGCCTCAGTTTGCTACTGGTCAAAGCCAGAAAAGGCTGTGACGAAGCTTAAACCAATCACATCACTCTTTCCTCTGACGTATGTGACGCGACGGGGCTAACTGGTAGATTAAACTCTTACCGAAGCCGGTCGGGAGCAAGGCGAAAACGTCCTTCCTTTCAATAAATACCTCCAGGGCTGCTCTTTGCTCCGTTTTCAATGAGAACTTCCCGTTGAATGCTTTCAATACAGCATCTACCGCTGTGTTAAAGGCTTGCCGCTGCTCCATGTTCGTGATGTGAATGAAGCGCTTCCGGCATAGATTCTGTAAACAATCTATGGCTTCCGGTCGCAGTTCTACTACGTCACTGCCTTGAACACGCCTCTACCCAGGGCCGTTGGAGATGCTCAAAGTTGATTGGTTCCCGATTTTCCGGGAGCTTGGAAGAGCTGTAGATAGCTTGCCTGGCCAGACTAAGCTCGCAACAGGCCCTCGTGTTGCGTCACGCTTAGGATGGGCGGGCCCAGGCTAGGTTCTTGTGGCATCACTGCAGTCTTGGCAATTCCAGTTAACAAAAAGCGTGATGCTATTAAGCTCAAGACTTCGCAATAAGCTAATGAAACAAGTGTCTACACTGAACACCCAACTTCTGATTTCGTTCCAAATTGCCAGAACTGAAGAATAGTAGCATTAGCAGGGGATTTGGTGAGCTTGTGAAAAAGCTTTTGAAGAGGAAAGCTGGCATGACTGACTGGAATTAACACTGTCTCTATTTCCTGTTAACTAGAGGATCATATGCCAGGCTTAAATCCTACTAGTCATATGCAAGTAAATGGCCTGAATAACCATTGTCCCGGTGACGCCAATGAACAGCGTTTCCATGGTCTCTCACTACTGAACCATAATCCTCATGGCTGATGATTATGGACAAAATGATTTTCACTGTCTTGTTTTGCCAGTTACTCAGACCGGAACTGGCTGAATTAGTAATTATATCTTCTGTTCCGGGCGGCACGGTGGTGTAGTGGTTAGCGCTGTCGCCTCATGGCAAGAAGGTCCAGGTTCGAGCCCCGTGGCCGGCGAGGGCCTTTCTGTGCGGAGTTTGCATGTTCTCCCCGTGTCCGCGTGGGTTTCCTCCGGGTGCTCCGGTTTCCCCCACAGTCCAAAGACATGCAGGTTAGGTTAACTGGTGACTCTAAATTGACCGTAGGTGTGAATGTGAGTGTGAATGGTTGTCTGAGTCTATGTGTCAGCCCTGTGATGACCTGGCGACTTGTCCAGGGTGTACCCCGCCTTTCGCCCGTAGTCAGCTGGGATAGGCTCCAGCTTGCCTGCGACCCTGTAGAACAGGATAAAGCGGCTAGAGATAATGAGATGAGATCTTCTGTTCCGAAGTGCCACTCGTACACCTAACTACTTTCTTTTTTTTTTTAAACCCACAGGTACTGGCCGCAAAAGGAAGAGGACGGAGGAGGACAAAGACGTGTCAAAGAAAACCCCCAAGAACAAAAAGCCTGTTAACGTCACGCCTCATTCCTTCCCCAAGGCCAAACAGAAGGTAAGACTGCTTATTACAGGCTGGAGAGTGTATCTAAGCTTTTAGTTTTCAAACGCCTCTGCGTGAGTGCACCAGAGCCATTATTATGCCTCTTCTGTTTGTTTCTTCTTACATCTTCCTACGTATTTGAGTACAAAGTCAAGGCTTTCAAGTAAACACACGGGGCAAACTAATTTGGGGCGCTGTGTTTGGGTCGTTCACAATGAGTGCAGTGGGTGTGATGCTCGGTACAAGTTGTGGTGTTTTATAGCAGCTTTGAGCTGCATGACCCACTGCTGGATGTTAAATCATGGCAGCTGAAGTAAGCAAGTTGGTACAGCTTTGGTTTAGATTTAATGGACTGCGAAACGAGCGTTAGCTGTGGAGTATCTGCTGCTTGGAAGTTTATTTTGGATGGAAGTATTAAATGTTTGTGACTGGGCTTCAGTCACAAAGTACTCAAGTGATGTGGTAATTAATTGCTAATACTTGCAACCGACACTTCCAGAAGAACTGTAGTGAAGCATGGTTATTAAGCATTTTTTTCCCCTTTCTGTCTGTCCTTCCATTGTGTCCTTTAAAGAATGGCAATGCTCCTTTCCGTAGAATAAGAGACGAGGAGATTGAGGTTGACCCACGCCTGTTTGATAACTCTTTCACAGCCAAGGTAGGCTAACCCATTTTACACACTCGTACTATTGGTTTGTTTTCAACGCCAGTTTGACACCGTTTTCTTTTCTTCAAGTTGGGAGCGAAGGGAGATTGGGGCGAGAAGGCCAACAACGTATTGATGCACACCAAAGGCAAGTCCTTCAGACACGAAAAGACAAAAAAGAAGCGTGGCAGCTACAGGGGAGGCACCATCTCTACCACCATCAACTCCATCAAATTTGACAGTGACTGAGAGCTGAACTTCCAAGCACCACGTTACCTTCAACTACCTGGACTAATTTCTCCAACACTGTGGTGTCGTATTATAAGACTTGGCCACCCAGACCACTGCAGTGTATTAGTGCTGTGCTCAGGTCATCATTAACAATGTGCCGGTCCAGCTTTGAGCAGAGACGCAACCATGTTCGATGCAGTTTCTTTTCTTAGCCACTAGGTGGTGAGCTCGTTTCTCATGTCTTTACATTGTACTTCCATTGGTGAAATTTTCTTTGTCTGGCTCACGAGTTTGTTTAGAATTAGTTTTTTATGGAGCGAATAAAGCGGTTATTTAATTTCTTACTCTGGACATTAAATGGATGGATGGTTTCTTTTATCTCTGTTAGAAGTTGAATGGTGTGAGGCTTGCTCATGGACGCTAAATCAGTTCAATATTAATCATCACATTAGATATCCTGTGTGCAGCAGCTTATCCATGAGAAGCCATTGCTCATTGTGTGGTGATTTTGAGTCTTATTTAACTGTTGTACTGCTTTTGTCCCCCTCCCATGTATTCAATGGGGGCGTTTTGTAATTAAAACCTGACTCAATCTTAACACGTGTCCGTGTGACTTTTCTGATTGGAGCCATGTGGCATTGGACTCTCTTGGGTCCTCGTCTCGAGAGCCGTGCAGAGGACAGAGGGTAGGACTGCCTAGAAACATGTCCCAGAATATGAAGCACAAATTAAGTGAAATTTGAAAAAAATGTGAAGGTGTTAAACTAATCTTGGCAACATTGTGGTAAAAATGTTATCCGAACGACATACAAGAGAAGGCAGAAGAGCTCGTCTGTTTTGTTCAGGTATTTTTCTATGCAAATGGAAAAAAAAAATATATATATAAAATGCCATTGCTTCACTACTGTATCTGTACCCTAGATCTTTATTTCCCCATAGAGAAGTTTATCGTATGCTGTGTTGCCATTAAAACCTTTATTTGAGAGTCTTTCATGAATCATTTCTACACCGAGCAGGCTCTCTATATGCAAACTAAGACCAGTCATGAGTGTGTACTCATGTGGTGTAGTGTGCTTGTATACAGTTTTTGGATCAACATGCCCGTTCTCTTGTTCTTTTTCCCCACAGAGAATGAATAGGGCTCATGAATTGAATCGTCCTACTCGGACACGCTCCATCGCAGATGCACCAAATGTCATGTGATACTTCAGGCCAACTCCCCCGACACATACATGCAATCGGTTCTGACCCACACTCATATTTTTCCTTTCTTTTTGCTCATCCCTTTTTCCTCCATAGGCTTGCATTGATTTTTGGCCCCATTGAAAATGAATGTTGTTTCAGAAGAAAAACTTTCACTCTCCATCAGTTTTTTTTTTTTTAAACCAAGTGACCAAACTTCAAGAAACTTCACTTGATGTCTCAGGCCAAGTCTCTGCACAGATCCATCCCCTCATCTGAGACCTGCACTCGTCTTTTCCTGGGTTTTCACGCATCTCTTTTTACCTCCATAGGCTTCCATTGATTTTTGGCCCCATTCAAATGAATGGAGTTTTGCTCAGTAACACTTCACCACACATCCACCAAACTTCATACGGCACCTCAGGCCAAATCACCATCTCACACACATATCGGTGTCCTTGTGACTTTTCTGATTGGAGCCATGTGGCATTGGACTCTCTTGGGTCCTCGTCTCGAGAGCCGTGCAGAGGACAGAGGGTAGGACTGCCTAGAAACATGTCCCAGAATATGAAGCACAAATTAAGTGAAATTCGAAAAAAATGTGAAGGTGTTAAACTAATCTTGGCAACATTATGGTAAAAATGTTATCCGAACGACATACAAGAGAAGGCAGAAGAGCTTGTCTGTTTTGTTCAGGTATTTTTCTATGCAAATGGAAAAAAAATATATATATATATATATAATGCCATTGCTTCACTTCTGTATCTGTACCCTAGATCTTTATTTCCCCATAGAGAAGTTTATCGTATGCTGTGTTGCCATTAAAACCTTTATTTGAGAGTCTTTCATGAATCATTTCTACACCGAGCAGGCTCTCTATATGCAAACTAAGACCAGTCATGAGGCCACAATGCAGTTTCAGCACCTCAACAGAAGCTTTGAGAGCAATCCTGCACTGTTTTACATAAAGTCTTGTTTACTATATTAAGCATAACCCTGCAATATTGTGTGGTTTAATGCTGCTGCGTGCAGCAGTCACTGTGCAAGCATTAAAATAAAGACACAGGAAACGTACAGCACAAGTGTGGTTCTTGCTCAGGGCTTATCTGACCTGCATAAGCACTAAAAGCCTACACCGTTTGTATGCTATTCAAACAGCATGGCTTGTGCTTCTTGTTGCACTGCTCTGTCGTATTGGTGCAAGAACTCTGACAGCATACAGGTTGCAACGTATAGATCACAGTGTGGGGTGTAATGCAATGCCACTGTATTTCAACTGAAACCTCGAGGGGGCATGGCTTAAACCAGAAAACTAGGACAGAGAAACATCAGCATGCTGTGTGAATTCTGGCTTTGACAGTTCCTCAACCTCAGCTACATCACTCCAGTTCGTAATTAGTGTGCTTGCCAAAGGCGAGCACGCTATTGTTCTTAAGTTTACTTATTCCGACACGTTTTTTGGATCCACTCCTCCTCCAAGGGTGTTCGAGATAGAGACACTGTTCCAACTCGGAGACGTCTGGCCCGAAGTGGTGTAGTGTGCTTGTATACAGTTTTTGGATCAACATGTCCGTTCTCTTGTTCTTGTCATTGTTCTTTTTCCCCACAGAGAATGAATAGGGCTCATGAATTGAATCGTCCTACTCGGACACGCTCCATCGCAGATGCACCAAATGTCATGTGATACTTCAGGCCAACTCCCCCGACACATACATGCAATCGGTTCTGACCCGCACTCGTATTTTTCCTTTCTTTTTGCTCATCCCTTTTTCCTCCATAGGCTTGCATTGATTTTTGGCCCTATTGAAAATGAATGGTGTTTCAGGAGAAAAACTTTCACTCTCCATCAGTTTTTTTTTTTTTTTAACCAAGTGACCAAACTTCAAGAAACTTCACTTGATGTCTCAGGCCAAGTCCCTGCACAGATCCATCCCCTCATCTGAGACCTGCACTCGTCTTTTCCTGGGTTTTCACGCATCTCTTTTTACCTCCATAGGCTTCCATTGATTTTTGGCCCCATTCAAATGAATGGAGTTTTGCTCAGTAACACTTCACCACACATCCACCAAACTTCATACGGCACCTCAGGCCAAATCACCATCTCGCACACACATCGGTTCTGACCCACACTCGTCTTTGTCTTGCCTTTCATCCGTCCATTTTGCCGCTAATCAATGGAAGCTTGACTGAGTCGTTCCTCCCTTCCCCCATAGGTGATGATGCATTTAGCAAGGATCTGCTCATTTGAGACTTTGACAGCAAATCAACTTCAACTCAATGGCCACTTTATTAGGAATACTTACACGCACACACGATAGCAATTAGCGTATAAGCAGTCACGTGTTACCATGCTAGCTTTTAGCATGTTACCCATTACGATATCATGCCTGCTGTTAGCTCGTGAGTTGTTAACATGTTCGCCATTAGCATGTTATCATGAGAGCTGTTAACATGTTAGGATTAGCATGGTAGCATGCAGAGTTCGCATGTTTGCTGTTAGCGAGTTCGCCTGAGCATGTTAGCATGCTAACTGTTAGCTGTTAACATGTCACCCTCAGCGTGTTAACATACTAGCCATTAGCATGTTAGCCTGTTAACATGATAACTGTCAGCATATTAGCCTTAAAGTGTTAGAATTTTAACAAATAGCATGTTAATCATTAGCATGTTAGTATGCTAACTGCTAACATACTAGCTTTTAGCATGTTGGCATGCTAGCTGTTCTGCTACAGCTCAGCAAGCACACTTTGTATTTTCTCTGCGGAAATGCAGTCTAGTTTTTGTTTGTATCCATCTACGATTTACTTGGTTCCATTTCCCAAAATATAAACAAACTAGCAGCTGAATTTAAATCTACTTGGCCTAGACCAGAACTTTTCTAAAAGATGCTGCAGCCTTTGTCCTGTTACCTGCATGAATGTAAAAACCTTCTTGTGCACCGCAGGATCCCATTCTCCGCACTGTGAACCTTCCGGGCAAGCGTTCCTCCTATCGGGATTTGTATCCATTTAGAACACATTCTCCGTTCATTATAAATAAATTTATTCGGTTACATCCCCAGTGTGTCGGCACAGAACCGTACCGGCGTTTGCAGTCTGAGCTGCTACTCCTGCACAGGCACGTTAAGCTCATAAACTTCCACCACCTCATGAAAAATGGTTTAATATAAGAGAGCACATCATATTCAAGTACATCATTTCTCAATGTAGCTTTTCTTACACTCATAGCCACTTTATAAAGTATTTATTCTATCCACGTTCACTGGATACGAGCAATCGTGCGCTCTGATTGGCTACGCCACTACCAAGCTATCAGCTCATATACCGTGAGTAGAGAAAAACAAAATAGCGGCACGCATCAAGCCAGATATATCATTTTATCATCAAGTATTTAAAAGAATATAGGCCCCTCCCCCAAATATCTCCTGTTCTGCACTCCATGGTTAGTCACGATGTTGTTTATTTGCCAACCATCAAAAAAAAACCGAAAGAAGAAAATGGTGGCGTCTGTTACTGAACCAACCGAGGACGAAATAATTACTCCAAAAACAGCCCCCGCCCCCAAAAAAGGCGACAAAATATGGAATGAAAGTATTTGATGCCAAGAACGTAAATTTTTTTTTTCCCCCCCAGGACTCATTATAATAGCATTTTTCACAAATTGCTACCGTCATTTCACTGGTTTGTTTACATTCTAAGCAGAATTGATTTTGTCTGATGTACAAAGTTTATTGAATTTGAAAAAAAAAAAATCTCAAAATCCAGCGAATGTGGATAAAATAAAACAGTTATTCCAGTCAATCTCGTCATACATGGCTATGCGCCTTGTCGGCTATCAGCTCATGTACGACTCGATTTCATGGAATAACTGTTAAACATAGTGTAAATATACAAAGAAGAAGAAGAAGAGGTGTGATAAAGTACACTGTAATGCTGAGTTAGGGTTTGGCTTTTCTGTGCACGGACTTTAAAAGTACAAGTTTTGATATGTAAGAAGGCAGAGAGCGCTCATTAAAGGCCTGTTCGCAGAGCAAAGCTATCCGCTGTTTCAGGGCACGTCAACGACGCGTGCAAAACATCCGACGATCCCCTCAGCCCTGAGAGTAGAACTCCAGCATTTTCAACGAGTTGATATCCAACACATCTGAAGCGTATGCCACAGGAAAACAGTTGAAACTTGTTGACACAAAAGTCCAACCTTGATCCAGTAGCTGCCGGATCAATAAGTGTTTAAAATGCGTAACTATCCTGTATAACCCAAGTTCAACTACTTTCACGACTAAAATGTCATTCTGGTGAGTTGTGTTTCAGACCTTGTGGCATCTGTGCATAAACAGACCCACACTGGTGACGCACATATGCTACAGATGTGGCAGACTCTATGAGAAGCGTCAGCGACAAAGGGGCTAATATGTAGTGGCTGGAGACACACACACACACACACACACACACACACACACACTGCAGCAGTTAGCTCATGCAGGAGCACTGGCCACTACAGCACATGTACGATTTATTACATGCCATCTTGAGTTAATTTCTTAATTTAGTTGGCTGCAGAAGAAGCTGCTCTCTCTCTCTATCTCACTTGTCTTTTCCCCCTCTCTCACCTCCCTCTTTCTATACCCTGCTAATGCTGTTTAGGCATGGCGAAGTCCCACGCTGTGTCCTGCGCGCACTTCCACATCGCACGCACCAGGCGGGTGAAACCCATGTCCTTGGGCTTCTCAAGCCCCCGCATTAGCCTCTGCTTCATGATGGATATGAACTCCTTGTTGCTCAGCTCACCGTTACCTGAGAAAGAAGTGCTGTCAAATGACTGTGCTTCGGTTTCGTTCTATTTCTCATTTCTGAACAAAAGCAAGCGCGCACTTACCGTCGCAATCGAATAAGGCGAACACCACGTCGCACACATGGTCTGACAGCTCCACCTTGGCGACGGTACGAGCCACTTGCTTCATTGTGGCTAGAAAGAGGGCAGGAAGAACAACAATATTAGCGCCAGGTCTGCCTGTCATCACAAACGTATACCAACAACGTCTCATGAAGGAAAGATCTGCCCAAGTAGGTTATAGCGTGATCTAGATAGATTATCTAGCTGAAACAATATACTGTAACAAGGTCACTTTCTCCCTGGTAAGGACTTTCATCAGACAAAAACATGGAAGGAGGAAGAGAGGAAATGGCGTGAAAAGCACCTCTAATGACCTCGTAGGGTAATCAAGAGTCAGAAAACGGGCACTGAGGACGTCAGACAGGGACAGGAGAGAAATCAGCTGCCACACAGCAGCTTCTGGGTCATAGCTGAGCCAAAAAAAATAAATAAACCAACCCATGACACGGTCTTTAGTCTCCATAAGAACCATCGATTTGCTTTGTTCTCCAATGAAGAGCGCAGGAGACAAGAGATGGAGATATGAGAGATGGACGCCGGGTTATAATTTCTGCACCAAGACGAATCAATTTCTCCATTATCAGTTCTGCATGGCACGGAGCAGAAAATGTAATTCTCTTTCAGTTCAGAATAGAGCGGGAAAGGGAGATGCAGAGACAGAAAGACGGTGGATACGTGGGAGAGAGAGACAAAGAGAGTGAAAGGAATTAAATGAGGAAAAAAAATAATGAGGGGGAGTGTGAATTAGAGAAAGGCAAGACACCGGCATAAATGGCATGAACCTTCCATGTTGAAAGTGTAGACTTGGTCTGTGCGTCTTTACTGGCTGTGCCTCTATTGTGCACTCAGCCTCGGATTTTTTGACGTTTGCTAAATTTACGCTGCAATCAAAAGTGGACCAAATCCAAATTTGGTGTCCGGTATCGGCTACGTTAAAACAAATTTTGAAAACTGGGTTTGCAGTGTGAACACAGTGCTTGTGTTTTATTTAGGTTTAGTCCAGCATTGTGAGACGCTGTTTATTTTTCTGTTTGTTTCTGTTCCATCAAGAAATTCCGAGCTACGATGGAGGCAGATTGTTTATATATCAGTAGACAGAGAAATGAAAAATAACTACAGGTGATCTTGAGAAATTTGATTAAGATGTACTCGGCAGTTTAAAGGAACAGTCCACCGTACTTCCATAATGAAATATGCTCTTATCTGAATTGAGACGAGCTGCTCCGTACCTCTCCGAGCTTTGCGCGACCTCCCAGTCAGTCAGACGCGCTGTCACTCCTGTTAGCAATGTAGCTAGGCTCAGCATGGCCAATGGTATTTTTTGGGGCTGTAGTTAGATGCGACCAAACTCTTCCGCATTTTTCCTGTTTACATAGGTTTATATGACCAGTGACATGAAACAAGTTCAGTTACACAAATTGAAACGTAGCGATTTTCTATGCTATGGAAAGTCCGCACTATAATGACAGGCATATTAACACCTTCTGCGCGCTTCGGCAGCGCATTGATATCTGAGCTCCGTATCAATGCGATGTCAAAGCACGCAGAAGGTGTTAGTACGCCTGTCATTATAGTGCGGACTTTCCATAGCATAGAAAATCGCTACGTTTCAATTTGTGTAACTGAACTTGTTTCATATCACTGGTCATATAAACCTATGTAAACAGGAAAAATGCGGAAGAGTTTGGTCGCATCTAACTACAGCCCCAAAAAATACCATTGGCCATACTGAGCCTAGCTACATTGCTAACAGGAGTGACAGCGCGTCTGACTGACTAGGAGGTCACGCAAAGCTTGGAGAGGTACGGAGCAGCTCGTCTCAATTCAGATAAGAGCATATTTCATTATGGAAGTACGGTGGACTGTTCCTTTAAGGTGAGACGATGTAGAAGACAAAGCAAGAGGCATCAGTAATATGGACATCTTAAAGCTAGACCGCCTTTCAGATTTTTCAAGTGTAGGTCATAAGAAGAATTTTCCCTGACATCCGATTGTTTTTGTTTAGTGGACTGAAAGCTACTCAATTCGAATCACAGACTTCCAAATTTTATTAGTCTAAAAAAAACAAAACAATTAAGGAATTTAGGGCCACATGGCCCTAAATTCTCCGCTATTTTTTCCTGCTTCACCATGACGCAATACAAGATACTACATCATGCATCACGTGGTGGGCTTTCCCTGTTTGCGCAAAGCATTGTGGGATACAAATTTGAAACAGGAGAGAAAAATGGAGGACGTGAGTGTGCGAATGAAACGTGAAAGACCGACTACAGTAACGGAAAGCGAGAATAAAAGACGTTATGTTATATGTGAAGGAAAGGAAACGCAGGACCAAACTAATAAATATCGGCGGTCAGCGAGCACCTCGGTGTGATCAGCTGTTCGTTTAGCGACAGAATGATGGAACTGTCAGTGCACCGTCAAAGGTCAACCTGTAGATGGCAGCTGCTGTAAAACCCAAAAGAAGAAGAAGGTGGTAAACCTGCGCATGCGCACACGGACTTCGTCTGTCTGCTTGACTGCAGGAAGCGAGTGATTTCATGCACATTATTTGCTCGGGAATCCCCTCAAATTAAATAGCTTCCCAGCCACAGAATGGCCTGTTTTTTTTTTTTAAAGATATTACAGAAATAAACATACATCACAATGAATGAAACGCAAATCATTCGTGATTAATCTGTGTTTTCTATCCCTCCAAATCTGTCTCTCTGAGTTACATGTCAATCCTGGGATCGAGATGCTGACCTCTTCTGCTCCTCGGACCTGCCTGATCCATCCTGATGCCCTGTGTCTGGTTGGAGTCTCATCGCATCGCTCCTGTGGAGGACGGCCCCATATGGAGAGTTGAAAGTCGCACTTGGAAGACGCTCTGGACTCTTACAGTAATGCTTTTATGGCTGAGGACTACAGTTGACTTGCTTACTTTAGGACTGCGGTTGTCATGAACAGTTTTGCACTCAAATTTCCATCAATGAAGAGTTACAACATCAACGAAACTGACTTCATGTTAAACCTGTTAATGTTATAGTCATGTTGTCTGTTGTTGCCCAAATGAGGATGGGTTCCCTTTTGAGTCTGGTTCCTCTCGAGGTTTCTTCCTCATGTCGTCTGAGGGAGTTTTTCCTTGCCACCGTCGCCACAGGCTCGCTCATTGGGGATAGATTAGGGATAAAATTAGCTCATGTTTTAAGTCGTTCAAATTCTGTAAAGCTGCTTTGCAACAACGTTTATTGTTAAAAGCGCTATACAAACAAACTTGACTTGACAATGACCAAATTTCAGAGGGAACTAAATTTCACCGATTTTATGAAATCGAAAGGCCGTCTGCTTTTAACATGGGCAGATGAAGACGGACAAAAAAAAAATGCCACTCGGTCATTTGCCAAGCTTCAATTGTCCAGTTTCTTGGCGGAGAGGAATGGAACTTGATGTGGTCTCAATGTTCAACATGACATGCGCTCTGAGATGCTTTTCAGTTCACCACGATTGTAAAGAGTGGTTATTTGAGGTTCCATTGCCTTCCTGTCAACTTGAACCAGTCTGGCCATTTTCTTTGGACCGCTCTCATCATCAAACCATCTCTGCTTACAGAACTGCCACTGACTGTATAAACTCCAGAGACTGTTGTCCCAGGAGATCAGCAGTTTCTGAACTATTTATACCAGTCCATCTGGCACTGACAGCCATGCCATGGTCAGTCACTGAGATTAAGTTTTTTTCCCCCCATTCTAATGTTTTTTTATGAACATTAACTTTATAAATGGAGCATATTAATTAAAAATAGTTGGATGATTAGATAGATAATGGATATTTAAACTAATGTGTCTTAAAAACAATAAAAATAACTGTTCATTAAAATAGTCAACCTGATTATGATCACTCAAGGGCCAGAACGAATATCTCCAAACACTGAGCAAGCTTCAGGGGTTCAGCATTCATCCGCAGCCACGCTGCCATACAGTGCCTTGCAAAAGTATTCATACCCCTTGAACTTTTTCACGTTTTTCCACCTTACAACCACGAACTTAAAAGTTTTTTATTGAGATTTTATGTGATAGACCAACACAGAGTAGCACATAATTGTGAAGTGAAACGAAAATGATAAATGGTCTTCAAAATTTTAAACAAATAAAAATCTGAAAAATTTGATGTGCATTAGTATTCAGCCCCCCAGTGTCAATACTTTGTAGAGCCACCTTTTGTTGCAATTACAGCTGCAAGTCTTTTGTGGTATGTCTCTACCAGCTTTGCACATCTAGACACTGAAATTTTTGCCCATTCTTCTTTGCAAAATAGCTCAAGCTCAGCCAGATTGGATGGAGAGCGTCTGTGAACAGCAATTTTCAAGTCTTGCCACAGATGCTGAATGGGATTTAGGTCTGGACTTTGACTGGGCCATTCTAACACATGAATATTCTTTGATCTAAACCATTCCATTGTACCTCTGGCTGTATGTTTAGGGTCATTGTCTTGCTGGAAGGTGAATCTCCTTCCCAGTCTCAAGTCTTTTGCAGCCTCCAACAGGTTTTCTTCCAGGATTGCCCTGTATTTAGCTCCATCCATCTTCCCATCAACTCTGACCAGCTTCCCTGTCCCTGCTGAAGAAAAGCATCCCCATAGCATGATGCTGCCACCACTATGTTTCACAGTGGGGATGGTGGGTGCAGGGTGATGAACAGTGTTAGTTTTCCGCCACACATAGCGCTTTGCATTTAGGCCAAAAAGTTCAACTTTGGTCTCATCTGACCAAAGCACCTTCTTCCACATGTTTGCTGTGTCCCCTACATGGCTTCTTATGCCTGTCTTTCAACAATGGCTTTCTTCTTGCCACTCTTCCAAAAAGGCCAGATTTGTGGAGTGTATGACTTATAGTTGTCCTGTGCACAGATTCTCCCACCTGAGCTGTGGATTTCTGCAGCTCCTCCAGAGTGATCATGGGCCTCTTGGCTGCTTCTCTGACCAGTGCTCTCCTTGCTCGCTTTGTCAGTTTAGGTGGGCGGCCATGTCTTGGTAGGTTTGCAGTTGTGCCATACTTCTTCCATTTTTGAATGATGGATTGAACAGTGCTTCTTGAGATGTTCAGAGCTTGGGATATTTTTTTATAATCTAACCCTGCTTTAAACTTCTCCAGAACTTTATCCCTGACCTGTCTGGTGAGTTCTTTGGTCTTCATGATGCTGTTTGTTCTTCAGTGTTCTCTAACAAACCACCGAGGCCTTCACAGAACAAATGTATTTATGCTGAGAGTAAATTACATACAGTAGGACTCTAACTAATTAGATGACTTCTGAAGGCAATTGATTGCACTGGATTGTATTTAGAGGTATCAGAGTACAGGGGGCTGAATACTAATGTACACCACATTTTTCAGATTTTTATCTGTTTAAAATTTTGAAGACCATTTATCATTTTCGTTTCGCTTCACAATTATGTCCTACTGTGTGTTGGTCTATCACATAAAATCTCAAAAAAAAAACTTAAGTTCGTGGCTGTAAGGTGGAAAAATGTGAAAAAGTTCAAGGGATATGAATACTTTTGCAAGGCACTGTAGCTACAGCAGGCTGCCACCTGACTCACACACCTACACTAGATTTAATAATGCCACACTGTGAGGGGATGCAAGCGCTTCAGAAAGCATGGAGAAAAGGAAGTGACATATAATATGAACAGCAGCGGATACCGTTCTCCAGATCAATAAAGGAACAGTGGATAAAGAGAGCGCAGTAATCTGCTCCGGGTTCTGGGGCTTATGAGTGCTGAGAAGCAGAGACTGGAACGAATCGGGGGGGGAAATGGTTCCGACACTGCACTGTAATATGTATCCTGATCTGTTCTAATTTCTAACCCTGAAACATCAGTGCATGAGCCCATCACAGCCACAAGTTTTTCCACTCATACCTGATTGAAACGTGTCCCTGATAGAAAGAGGCAGAAAGTGATTATAAACCCAGAGGAGGTACACTACCGTTCAAAAGTTTGGGGTCACTTTGAAATGCCCTTATTTTTGAAAGAAAAGCACTGTTCTTTTCAATGAAGATCACTTTAAACTAATCAGAAATCCACTCTATACATTGCTAATGTGGTAAACGACTATTCTAGCTGCAAATGTCTGGTTTTTGGTGCGATATCTCCATAGGTGTATAGAGGCCCATTTCCAGCAACTCTCACTCCAGTGTTCTAATGGTACAATGTGTTTGCTCATTGCCTCAGAAGGCTAACGGATGATTAGAAAACCCTTGTACAATCATGTTAGCACAGCTGAAAACAGTTTAGCTCTTTAGAGAAGCTATAAAACTGACCTTCCTTTGAGCAGATTGAGGCCCACTTTACACGGGGACGGTCTGAAACAAAAACGCAAAAGTCCGTTTTCGTTCTCACTTTTTTCCGCGTCTACACGACCGTTTTCAAGGAGGAAATCTGCGTCTATACGGTGACGCATAAAGGTGTGGAATTCAATCGGATGTGCATGCCAGGCGGCTAGGTGGTGCTGTGAAAGACCTCCGCTATGTCTGCACGCATGCGCAACGTCTTCCGTCTTGTCTGATCTGCGCCGCGAAAACTTTGACTACTCTGGCTATGGTAAGTAAGAAAGTAAGTAAAAAAGTAAAAGCATGCTACACCCGCCTCTGTTCATTAACGGTATATGTGCAGATTCGGTATAGATGTTCGAAGGACTCCTGGACGTTTATTAAAGCTGCCAGAGCAGCTTGAAGGTCCGTTGGATCGATGTAATCAGACATGCTCTTACTTTTTTACTTACTTTCTTACTTCCTGGGCTGGCATGTACAGTATATGACATATGTATGACGTAAACGCGTACCCGACGTGAGCAGATCCGAGCAGAGTTTGGTGTATTGGGTAGTTTAGACGGATATGCAACGGGGGCTGTTTTTAACTTATCCACTCTGGAAGGCGTTTTCAATTTTTTCTGTTTTTCAGCCTCGGAAACGCCATCCCCGTGTAGACGAAAGGCAAAATATTTAGTCGTTTTTACCCGACAGCGTCCTCGTGTAAACGGGCCCCGAGTTTCTGGAGCATCACATTTGTGGGGTCGATTAAATGCTCAAAATGGCCAGAAAAATGTCTTGACTATATTTTCTATTCATTTTACAACTTATGGTGGGAAATAAAAGTGTGACTTTTCATGGAAAACACAAAATTGTCTGGGTGACCCCAAACTTTTGAACGGTAGTGTATAGTGAGACGTTTACCCCCCCCAAAAAAAAGTGTACGTGTGTGTGCGCGTGTGTATACCTTTGTCGATGGAGGCACCGGCCATGTGGTAGAAACTCAGTGCCGTGTCCACATCATTCACATTCTTCAGAAACGTGAAAAAATTCTCCACTTCTTCAAACGTGATACCCTAATTAATACAGAAGAGGCAAGCGAGAGCTGAAAGAATTATTGCTTTCTACCCAATGAAGCAAAACAGAAAGCAGTAAAGTTATACAGGCTGTTCATTTGTTTTATGATGTCAGGTTCCTTTAGTAAAAAGAGCCGCAATTGGACAAAAGGAGCTTAATTGATTAAGGATGTAAAATTAAGCAAGGAAGAATCTCTCTCTCTCCGACACTTCAGGTTCAGTCTTATAAATCTCAAAGCAGGGGTGTGCGCGTGTACAGGCGACTGGGTGTGGATCAGTATGTGTGAGATGTTTTAGCGCAGTGCTTCCAGAGAGGTAGGTAGGTGAGCAGGATACAGCTAATTACCTGATTACAGTCATTAAGAGAAAAGAGACTGGCACAAAAGTGCTCTTTACCCAAAGCAGAAGATCTGAAATCGAGTTAGGCACATTTACTGTTCCTCGATGCCCAGTTCACCTCATTCGGAGTCATAAAAGCACATATTTGATTTCATTTTAAAGCAGTTCTCGCAGACAAAATAAATACATCATTCTTTGCCGAAGGTGGAATTACTTTTGGCTGTACTGGTGTGAGGCGCTTCCTGGAATCTGCTTTTCTGACTAAAAATAGCAGTCGTGTTGAACAATGAAGGTACATCGTTTAAATGCTTCACTGTACAGCACAACTGCTTGAACGTCTCAATACAAGGAAACAATTACTTTCAGACTTCGTTACGGTCAGAAGTTTACATACAGTGACATGAATGTCATGCCAATATTTGGGCTTTCAGTCATTTCTTTGAACTGTTCTTTTTCTGTAGCAGAATGATTGTACAGCATACAGCTTTAATTTAAAAAAAAAACACGAGAATTTGGTACACAGGGTCAAAATTATACATGCACTCACTTGGATTATTAATTCAGAGGTGCTGAAACTTCCAAAATGTCTCTTATCTTGCCAAGGCCGAGGTCTCTTAACTTCCTGTTAGTGATCAGGATTGACTACAGCTGGTAGCTTCTCTGTGGTTTGTTTACAGCACTCACTGGATTGGCCAACAGTAAAATGGGAAAAGTCCAAGGAGCTCAGTGCAGATCTGAGAAAGAGGATCGCAGATGTACACAACTCCGGAATGTCTCTTGGAGCCATTTCTAAACAACTGCAAATTCCAAGATCAGTTCAAACAATTGTATGCAAGTTATTGTGAAGTGTAGTCACTTTGCCAAGCCACTTTGCTTCAAGAAAACCCAAACGGTCACCCTCAGCTGAAAGGAAATTGGTTTGGACGGTCAGGAACAACCTGGGAACCACCATGGCACAGCCCTGCCATGAACTGGAAGCTGATGGATCACTGTCTACAGTTCAGTGAGTTTTACATCACCATGGACTAAGAGGCTGCTATCCAAGAAATAACCCCCTGCTCCAAAACTGACACCTTCAAGCTTAACTAAAATTTGAAGCTGACCACACGGACAAAGAAAAAGCCTTCTGGAGGAAAGCTGTATGGTCAGATGAGACAAAGATTGAGTTGTTTGGCCTCAATGACCACCATGTACAGAGGGACACTGTACCAGCTGGTGGTGGTGGTAGGATCATCATGCTCTGGGGCTGCTTTGCTGCCAGTGGAACTGGTTCATTGCATAAAGTGGATGGAATAATGAAGGAGAACTACCTCAGAATTCTTCAGTAAAAACCATCAGAAACTTGAACATGACTTGGGAGTTACAACGGGACAATAAACCCAAACAGGCATCAGAGCTGGTTGTGGAGGATAAAGCAGGCTAACATTCAGCTTTAAACAAGTCCTGACTTCAACACTATTGAAAATATATGGACCGTGCTTATAAGTCTAGTCCATGCCAAGAAAAAAAAAAAAAAAAAAAATATATATATATATATATATATATATATATATATATATATATATTTTAAATTGAGCTCTACCAATTCTACCATGAAGAGTCGTGAAATATCCAACCAGAATTCTGCCAGAAGCTTGTTCATGGTCAACAAAAATGTTTGGTCAAGGTGAATCTTGCGAAGAGACATTTTACCCAAATATTAGGTGTGCTGTATGTATATTTTGACCCTGTGTTGATTTCAGAAAACCCAAAGAAAATTAAAACTTGTGCACAAAATTCTAGTGTTTTTTTTTATTAAAGCTGTATGCTGTACAATCATTCTGCCACAGAAAAAAGAACAGTTCAAAGAAATGAATGAAAGCCCAAATATGACCATGACATTCATGTCACTGTATGTAAACTTTTGACCACAAGTGTAAAATGAAAAACATTAAAACTGTCAAAGGTTAAATATATTAAACAAGAAATAAAGGAAATATCAAAAATATCAAGATCTATGAAAATGCTAAAGCTGAATATACAAGTACAAAATCACTTGCTACAAAAATAAATACTGATCTGTGATATGAGCAATTCCAGCGTTATGGACGTGACACTTGAACTCAAAATGGCAACAAATGACCCAGTGCATGTTTTATTGTCTCCCAGTATTTAAACAGGTGTTGCATATTTTAAGGCTGTACCATACTGGAGAAGTGATAGAACAAGAACAATTCCCATAGTACATCTAGGGCATGCCAGAAAATGCCAATAAAAGATGCGTTATGGATGTGACAGAAAAAGTATCACTTTTCTTGGGTGACTGTACATTTTTATCAAACTCTGTGAAATTGTAAACCTAATGTCGAAATGGAGATATCCATTTGATAGAGGGGTCCAAGGTGAATATTAAAAAATCTTTGTTTAAAATATTTTGTATTTCATGCAGAGTTTCGGAAGGAAAAGTCAGCGTTATGGATGTGACGAAATTCCGTTATGGATGTGACGCGTCTGAAATAGACATGGCATATGTTTAGAAAATCAGCAATTTAACCACCATAACCCTTTGAAAAACTCTCTAAATATCAGCTAAAACTATCAAAGTTCTTAAATAATATTTAGGATGGCTATTGTTTTGCTGTTTTGTGGATTTTAGCATACATTTCTGTGGCTTGTGGCAATAATATAGAATTGTACATGATCAAAGTTGATTTTAGCTTGGGTTTTACATTATAAGAAAGAAAGACTGACAGTGACATATTAGGTTGGTTACAAATTGGTTCAACTTATTCACATCTGTAAAATACAGGCCTAGGTGATATCTCTGGGAGTGGTTTTGATGTTTTACATGTTGCTTTATTTTTGCATGGTGAGGTTGACATTTACATGGAATTGCCCATATCTAAACTGAGAGTTATTGATATAAAACACAAAACGATTAGAAGTCAACTCACACTTTCAAATCTGGGCCATTCCACTGCCCACCTATTAACCAGCTAATGCCTCCACATCGTCAGATAGTGTTTAATCACTCAGCAAGTCAAAGAACCACAACATCCCGCCAAAGCAAGTCAGAAGCTCCTCAATGGAAAGCAGCGGAACTAGTTATGTCGAAGCCTCATATCCACGAGCACCAAGTGATCACTGGATTTGAATATTAGGCTGGTTTTGAAAAAAGGAACAGCCAAAAAATAAATAAATAAATAATAATTAGGGTGGCACGGTGGTGTAGTGGTTAGCGCTGTCGCCTCACAGCAAGAAGGTCCAGGTTCGTGTCTGCGTGGGTTTCCTCCGGGTGCTCCGGTTTCCCCCACAATCCAAAGACATGCAGGTTAGGTTAACTGGTGACTCTAAATTGAGCGTAGGTGTGAATGTGAGTGTGAATGGTTGTCTGTGTCTATGTGTCAGCCCTGTGATGACCTGGCGACTTGTCCAGGGTGTACCCCGCCTTTCGCCCGTAGTCAGCTGGGATAGGCTCCAGCTTGCCTGCGACTCTGTAGAACAGGATAAAGCGGCTAGAGATGATGAGATGAGATATACATACATACATACACATACACACAGTGCTGAGCGTAAATGAGTGCACCCCCTTTGAAAAGTAACATTTTAAACAATATCTCAATGAACACAAACAATTTCCAAAATGTTCACAAGACAAAGTTGAATATAACATCTGTTTAACTTATAACGGGAAAGTAAGGTTAATAATATAACTTGGATTACACATTTTTCAGTTTTACTCAAATTAGGGTGGTGCAAAAATGAGTGCACCCCACAACCAAAACTACTACATCTAGTACTTTGTATGGCCTCCATGATTTTTAATGGCAGCACCAAGTCTTCTAGGCATGGAATGAACAAGTTGGCGACATTTTGCAACATCAATCTTTTTGCGTTCTTCAACAACGACCTCTTTTAGTGACTGGATGCTGGATGGAGAGTGATGCTCAACTTGTCTCTTCAGAATTCCCCAAAGAAAATAATTTCTCTACACCACAAAGGTGAAGGCTATAAGAAGATCAGCAAAGCTTTACTTATCAGTCAGAATACTGTAGCAAAAGTGGTACAAAAATTTAAGAAAGATGGAACTGCAACCATCTCACAGAGACGTCCAGGTCATCCACGGAAGTTCACACCTCAACAGGAGCGTCTTCTGATGAGAAGCGTTGAAGAAAATCGGCATGCGAGTTCACTGCAGTTATCTAAAGAAGTAGAAAGCCAAACTGGGGTGACTATTTACCGTGACACGATACGGCGTACACTGCAGAGGAATGGCATGCATGGATGCCGTCCACGAAAGAAGCCTCTCCTAAAGCTCAGGCACAAAAAAGCCCACCTAGAGTTTGCCAGGGCCCATGCTGACAAAGATGAAGACTACTGGGACTCTATACTCTGGAGTGATGAGACCGAGATAAATGTTTTTGGAACTGATGGCTTCAAAACTGTATGGCGTCGCAAAGGTGAGGGATGCAAAGAAAAATGCCTGGTGCCTACAGTGAAACATGGTGGTGGCAGTGTCATTATGTGGGGCTGCATGAGTGCTGCTGGTGTCGCGGAGCTGCATTTCATTGATGGCATCATGAATTCACAGATGTATTGCTCTATATTGAAAGAGAAGATGCTACCATCACTCCGTGCCCTTGGTCGTCGTGCACTTTTCCAACATGACTAAACACACATCTAAGGCCACTGTTGGATTTCTGAAGAAGAACAGGGTGAAAGTGACTCAGTGGCCAAGTATGTCTCCTGATCTGAACCCAATCGAACACCTATGGGGAATTCTGCAGAGACAAGTTGAGCATCACTCTCCATCCAGCATCCAGTCACTAAAAGAGGTCGTTGTTGAAGAATGGAAAAAGACTGATGTTGCAAAATGTCGCCAACTTGTTCATTCCATGCCTAGAAGACTTGGTGCTGTCATTAAAAATCATGGAGGCCATACAAAGTACTACTTGTAGTAGTTTTTGTTGTGGGGTGTCCTCATTTTTGCACCACCCTAATTTGATTAAAACTGAAAAATGTGTACCGTATTTTCCGGACTATACGTCGCTCCGGAGTTTAAGT